>NW_028124200.1:0-39000 GCF_965194825.1 Balaenoptera physalus | reverse complement strand
GCCCTCACAGAGTTTACATTCCAGTAGAGGGAGACAGAAAATAAACAACACAAATACAACACACACACACAATAATTTAAGGCATTTACATAACAGGTTAGAAGGGGATAAATGTCAGAAAATAAAGAGGTGGTCAGGGAGAAGTTTGTACTAGGATTTGCAATTTGAAATAGAATAGTCAGGGTAAGACTCATTGAGAAGTTGACATTTGAGCAAAGATTTAATGGAAATGAGCTTAAAAACTCCTTTTTTTTTTTTTTTTCTGTTCCAAAATGAAAAGATTTAGAAGTCCACTGAGATAGTTTTAAGTTTTCTTTCTGTTCCTTTATCATCTTTTATTATAAAGAAGCTAAAAATTTGAACAGAAAGAGCACCTCTAAACCAAATAATATTCTGAATGGCTCAGGTAAATAGTGTAGTTTTAGAAACTATTCATTCTTCCTCATCTTCTCATTTTCCTTTTTTCAAAATTCTAAGCTACCTCCTTCTATCTTATTCTTCTGTCACAGTCCTAAAATGTCTGCCTCCAGAGGGCGCATGAATAACCATAAAGATTCTTAACGTGATCTCCTTGTACAACTAAACCCATGAAAGTCATGAAATATGGCAATGTCAATTCATCAGTGCACAAAGAATACCCATGATATGAAATCAGCACAAGACAGTTAATCCATGATTGGATTATATATTGGCAAGCTAGGGATAATATTTTATAAAATATAGGTACCTTTATGCAGTGATATTATACTTCATAATATCAATACATTTATGAAGTGATATTATAAGTAATATTTTGCTGGCCTTAATGATCAGAAAATAGAGTATATTTTACATAGGGAAATTGACATTTTTTCTGTTTCTATAATTATCTAGCAACAATATTGTTGGAGATAAAAATCTCTGGGACTGAGATTTCTCTGGATTAAATTAAATAAAACATATCAGAAAATGTATGTATCAAAAAATCACTGTATCCTATTTTATTTTAGGATTATGTTTGGTTTTCATTGTGTATATCAACATGAAAAGTTGGCTGCTGCTTTCAATGTGTAGCCAGTCAAAGGAACTATGATGAGATGAATATTTCAGCTTAAAAAAAATTGTCTTCTAATATGAGTCAACATTAGAAGAGATCAGTAAGCAAGGAGACCCCTTAATGAATCCTTGTCTTACCTTTTGAAAACCACATATCTAAATATAAAATACATAAGAGCTCCAGTTTTCTCTAGAGCCAGACTTCGCTATTTCTTTTCCAATATAGCTGGGTGAGCTATATTGAAAGGATATGTCAGCCTTTCTCGCTTGGCTTTGGTCAACTGTGACACTTGCTTAAAGACCATGAAAACTGCTGTGCATGGTGCTATATGCAAATGTGAAACATATGAAAATGTGAGAACATAATTTTACATAGCACGATTTCAAGCTTTATTATACTGTCTCTAGCTCATTGCTTCTTAAAGGATCAGAAATGGAGTTGAAAATATATCCCACTATTTGTTCTATGTTAATAGTTATCCGATATGATTTCTTCCTAGCTTTGAGACAGTGTATTCTGACATATCTTTTGAAAATTGGACATCTGCAATGGAGTGTTGTATATGAAAGAATAACATCCATTACATTTATAGATAAGCAGCTAAATCATTATATCTTGCAAGCTTTGTGTAGTCCAGATGTGTGATATACTGATATTACATTCTTTTCGTGTTGTTCCTTACTCTGAATACATAACCCAAGACCTTGTCTTCAATAATCTACTGTTTTATCTTTTATCTGCACATTTGAACTCTAATGTCTGCTGGATCAAACACTTCCTTTCATTAAAAAGATGAAAAGATTTTCCATCTATTATTCTCAATTTAAAAAATAAACCAGTGTATTGTGAAGATTAGAGGCAAAAAGCCAGAGATTCCAGAGTATTCAGTGAGTTCTACATAATTATCAGGAATGTATATTGCATTTGAACTTGAAGCACCTTACAGTAAAATATGACTTTTTGTCTTGAAAAAGGCCGAATAGCATGTTAAAAAAACAAAGAGAGAAAAGAAACACAGAAAAAACAAAAAACTTGCCTTCAAAGTAGTGCT
Organism: Balaenoptera physalus; assembly: GCF_965194825.1. NCBI lineage: Eukaryota > Metazoa > Chordata > Mammalia > Artiodactyla > Balaenopteridae > Balaenoptera > Balaenoptera physalus. Next base: position 36,913 of record NW_028124200.1, on the reverse strand, counting down.
GATTGGTGTAGATGTTTAAAATTTCAGTGATAATACAGGAGTAAAAGAAATTCAAAATGACCTTTAGAAGTTATTTTTGTTCCTTAGCACACCACCAAACCCTTACTTCTATTCCTTTATTTATGGTACAATGTATGAAATCATAGCATAGATAAATAAAAAGATCAACATTGAAGTACTCTTCCTTTTTGGTAATTACATGATAGCTAACTTCAGTGAGTAACGTTTTCCTATAAAATGTTAATATAAATCTCCAAAACAGAATCTAACATTGGTAGAGAGCAAACATCTTCTGAAAAATAATTCTACGCATCCAAGGAAAAACATCTGTGCTTTTTGGACTTTATATCACAGGAAGTAAAAGCTTTAGGATGTGTGTAAGAGATGAGTTTTTGTTTTGTTTCTGTTTGTTTTCTGAGGATGAAGGTCCAGAGAGAATGGTTGTCATTCTGTCTGCTGCCAGAGAAAGGGGGGCCTGTAAAACTATGTCAGATGTAATGTTCCTTAAAAAATACTCGAGTCTAGAGGCTAGCCTTGTCTCATCCTTCTGTCTCTTCCCTTAATGATTCCATCCACTTTACATTGTCTTGTTTTTCATTATATATTCTTACTTTTGAAATGCTGTTTTCTGAGTATGGTACAAATTCCTTCATTGCTTTTACTCCTCTCTGATCACCTATTCAGTTTCTTTCTTGGGCTCATTTCATGTCAGATTTTTTTCCTATCTTTGTCACAACAAATGATCTCCCCCCACATGTATACTGTCAAGCAGTCTCACTCCTAAAAGCCAACATAAACTGATACTCCTAAAAGCCAACATAAACTGCACATTTTATCACCTAAAGACTGCTCAAACTTTTTCCCTCATCTCTATTCCCACAGCTAGTGCCTCTGTAAAATCTCCCCTTATCTTGTTGCCACTGAATATTCTTTCTAAAACATTATTAGTAGTAGTATTAATCCTATTATTATTTCCAAAACATCATTCTTTCCAAAAGTACTTCATTCTATAAGGATTCTTTCCAATGTACAATAATACCATTTTCATGATTTTATTTCTTCAATGTTTTTATAAGATTATAGGGAAACAATATAATATTAGAAATAAAATATACCTTGAACTCACTGTTTTCTCTCCTGATCTCTTCTTAACATAGAAGCAAAGTCATTGCTGATCAACACTTTCCACCTTTATAACCATTCCTTTATGCTCACTTCAGCACATTATTTTCTGTTCATAAAAACTTGTGGTAAGTCAGAAAGAGAAAAACAAATACAGTATGCTAACACATATATACGGAATCTAAGGGAAAAAAAAAAAAAAAAAAGGCCATGAAGAACCTAGTGGCAAGACGGGAATAAAGACACAGACCTACTAGAGAATGGACTTGAGGATATGGGGAGGGGGTGGGGTGAGATGTGACAGGGTAAGAGAGTGTCATGGACATATATACACTACCAAATGTAAAATAGATAACTAGTGGGAAGCAGCCACATAGCACAGGGAGATCAGCTCGGTGCTTTGTGACCACCTAGAGGGGTGGGATGGGGATGGTGGGAGGGAGGGAGATGCAAGAGGGAAGAGAAATGGGAACATATTGTATATGTATAACTGATTCACTTTGTTATAAAACAGAAGCTAACACACCATTGTAAGGCAATTATACTTCAATAAAGATGTTAAAAAAAACAAAAAAAAACCCAAAAACTTGTGAACCCCAAACTAAGCTCAAATATTCTTTCCCTTTTTATTTTTCATTAAAAGATTTTTTCTTCTTCCTTTTAAAATCTTCTGACATATAATTTTTCATTCTGTTTACCACACCTGCCTGCTCATCTTCCAATATTGTTAGATTTTCCATTTCCATGATTCTTTGTGCTATGCATACAATTTGATTGTAGAACTTACTCATATTAATAATTACAATTATATACATTTTATGTAATTACAAATATATATCTTTTCATTAAATCAGTCGACTTGAAGACAGAAGAAATCCTATCTTTCTATTTAAATCCCCAGCTCCTAGTAGGTTATTTGGAGCTGTAAGGTGTTTGTTATTACTTTTGAAATAAATAAACTAATTCAGCAGAATAGTGTTTGGTGTAAAACACATCTCTTTACTCTTGCCTTCCAAGAAATAACCCCCTCTTGTTTGGCAGTACTAAGTCTCCCATGAAAACTTTTGGCCTCACATTTCCATTTCTATTGTGACCTTGACAAATTAAGCATCTCTCTCTCTCACTTGCTTTCTCAAGTTGTCTCTTTCAACCAGTACTGTACCTTAGGTACAGAAATGTACTCTTTACCACCAATTATTAAAACAACTCAAACTATGCAAGATATTATGCTCTCTTCTTCCTCCCTCTCTGCTTCTCATTCCTTTCTTTTCCCATTCCTGCCAAATTTCTCATAAAAGAAACCAAATTTTTGCTTTCTTATGATCCTTTCAATCTCTCAGATATCCAAGCTGCTGAGCGCATCTCAGGAAATCCGTGCAATCTTACAGCTTGATGCCACTGGAAACGTATGGCTTGCAGGTTCAGCTGGGCCCTCCGAGCAGCTCAGCCAACCTTCTTAGTAAAGTCTCCACTGTCATTTAGCTCAGCAGCCATCTCTATCTCAATCAACTTGCTACTTAGCCATCCTGCCAATGCCTCCTAACAGTCTTCTTTACTCTCAGTACATGAGTCTAATGATTACTCAACTTGAAATCTTTAGCTTCCTATCCTTCATATACATCCCTTTGACCCTCTTGTTTTAATTTCATTTATTTTTGCCTCCTCCGCCTGTTCCAATTATATGACCCACAAATCAGTATTCAGCTCAGTATTTTCTTTTTTTTCTTGGCTGTGCTGCGTGGCTTGCGGGATCATAGTTGCCCAACCAGGGATTGAACCCGGGCCCTGGGCAGTGAAAGCTTGGAGTCCCAACCATTGGACTGACAGGGAATTCCCTAATTTCTTTTATAATACTTCTGGTTCCTAAAAATTCAACACTATTCAGAATTTGGGCTTTGAGATTCAACAGATGCTAGTTGTATTTCATTGGACAAGGTACTTAGCCCCTTCAAGTTTTACTTTCTTTAGCTATAAAATAGGATAATGTCTATTTCATAGAGTGTTAAATGAGATAATGTTTGCAGAATTATTAGCTCAGAGCTTGTTATGAGTCATTCCAAAAATGGCAATGATTTTACTATCATTTATTGAACAACTAATATATGTCAGGAACAATTCTGACAAATGTGAGGGAAGAAGTGTTGGAAAAATTCAATTCTTTTCATTGGAGCTTACATTGTTGTAGGAAATTTCACGTAACAAAAAAATAATATATAATTAAGGAAGGCTGAATTCCATAACAGGAACTAAACAATAGATGAGAAGAAATAAGTGCGCCATTTATAATTCACTTTTTCTTTTAGTCATCCATTTAGCTGAATATTTAAATTCTTCCTAAGCTGCACCTCTCCTCAGTAGGTTATGACATCATGTAGAGACACTAGTTTAGAATGTGTCTCAGTATTAGTTCATTCTGCCCATTCCCACCATGAGCACACTGGTTCTCCCTCCATTACTCCTGAGGGAGACCTTGGCCATGGTCCCTAGTGCTTCCTCGTTCTCACCAAGGTCTCATTCCAATGCAACCTACGACCTTCTGTTTGATTGAGGTTCTGTACCTGAGCAGGACCCTATGAGGCATTCCCAGAATAGACCCCAACCTTGCCTGCCTTTTGTCTGTAGAAAAACTTTATTCAAAGAATAAATTTAATCAGAGAAGTGAGAAAATGCAGAAAGAAAGGAAAACAGTCAAGCAAGACAAAATAATAACACTTTAGCCATTAAACAAAGTCAAGGACATTTAGTTCTTCTTCAAGGGCTATAGATAATGTTCTGAGCCATGTCCTTTGAGCTGTTTTGCAGATACTGAAAACCCCAGCAGGTGGAAGAAGTTAACTGCATGCTGCCCACAAGCAGGTAGACCCCAAACCCGTTGGAACCAGAAGGTTGATGATATTGACTCCCAATTACCGCACCACCAACCAATCAGAAGAATGTCCACCAGCTGATCATGCCCTGCTCCTTGAGCACTATAAGTCTCCTCACTACCCCCTCCAGGGTGGGACACACGGTCTTGAAGGCATTAGCCCACTGTGGCCCTGCTTTGCCTGGCAAAGCAATAAAGCTATTTATTTCTACTTCACCCAAAAGTCTGTCTCCGAGATTTAATCTGGCACCGGTGTACAGAGGCCAAATTTCGGCAACAGTTCCCAAAGCACAGTTCAAATTATATCACTTTTCTGCTAAAAAAAAATTTTTTTGAAAGGCTCCCAATAATCCAGTTGCTCTCAGCCTAGCATCCAAGATCCTTCCCATCACCCCCGTCTTGGTATATTTATACCTTCCAGGCTGTATGGGTTCCAGCCACCTTCCCACTTAGCTCTTCCTCCAACTCCCCTCCCCCATCTCCTGCTTCCTTTGACCCTGTGGTTTTGCTTATGTTATTGCTCTCCCCTCTGTCACTTTTTTCTTCTGCCTGTAAAATCTTTTTTATTTTCTTTAATAAGAATAATTGCAACTGCCGTGTTTTTTATAGGGTCTTTCTGTTTTCCTAGAGGAGAGATGATCTTGCTTTTGAGCACTTGTTGCCCTCTGAACTACTAGTAAAGAAGGCATGAATTGCTCTCCCTTGTATTTCGTTTACCTGAGGATTCCTTATCTCCCCGCCAGCTTGTTAACTCCTAGAAGATTGACTACTCCTACTAAGTGCACTGAAAACACAAGAATACAAAGAAGCTTGTTCTCTCCTTTACTTAATTACTTTTCATTACTGAGAGTACAAGGCCTAATACAAAGAGTTGCTCAATAAATATTTGCTGAACTGAGTCAATTAAATCAAGGAAGTTTGCCTCTAATAAATGTTACAATACTTTAAAATTTGAACTTTAACTGAGTGTAACTGCATGACCATACATATCTTACGGCCTTTTTGGTCTTCATTTACAAGATATTTTAGCAAATATTTCAAACTTTAATTTGTATTATAGGATGTTGAAAGTTGTAGCTACAAGGACTAGGGACTGGATTTGAATTCCAGCTGAGAATTGTGGTGCAGTTAACCATTCCTATACAATTTACTTTAATGAGAGCAGTAATGTATTATTACCAAGAAAAAGTAACTAAAAGGTTGGTTGACCAAGCGGTGTGAAATTGAGGTAAGCAACAACCTCCTAATTAGAAATGAAAAGAGAAGGCATTTCTAGGGTTTGGCTAAGTGTTGCAGGAGGTCATCGAGAGGACGTGACTGCTGGTTGAACCCGAGCGATCTGGACCCCGGGGGAAAAAAAGGGCTCATCACCGCTCCCGTCCTCGGAATGTATGTTCTGCCCAACATTTTCGTAGTGGGAGCCATTTTCAAGAACACGGCATTGAGAGAGAAATGCACTGTTGAGACCATCTGGATGGTCTTCATGAACCCAGTTCAGGCCTCTATATAAATTCTTAAGAATCTTGTGGGCGGGTACAGAGATCTCCCGGTTCTGCAGCCACCAAGAGAAGCCTGGTATTAAGTCCTCCTGTTTATTAAACCTGCCCCCTGCCCAGCCGGAGTAGCTAGCTCTTTCTTAGGTCTCTCCTTGCTTTCTGTGTGCTGGGGCAACTTTTCGAAGCAAGACTAAGTTGAACCCAAATGCTCTTTTTATTTTTATGTTTTTTTTCCCCCTTGGAAGTATTTGGGGAATAAAAAGTCAGTCTAGTCTTCAGTGGTTCACTTTGTGATTCTTTATTACGGTCAGTTACGGCAGACGAGCAGTGAATGTGTCACTTTGAGAAGAAAATCTTCTTAACCTTGAAGGGATGAATCAGCTGTGAAATGCTCTGATACATTCGGAGGGATCCTTTTGTAGATTTATGCTATAAAATTGAAAAACATTTTACACAGGCTGACGCAGGCTCTAGTTCAATAAAATCTACAAACATCGCTTCTCTTTCCTTTTGAGAAAAAGAAACACTATAGATCATTATTTTCCTAGAATAAAATGTATAACTTTTAACATCCATCAGTATAATGAGGTATTCTTTAATTGATCCAAGCCATATAGGCTCCTAACGGCACTGTCGTTTCCAGAAAAAAAAAAGTTGTCAGTGTGTGTAATTTTGTTCCTCTATTTTTTCCTCATATATTTGAGTTAGAAAGCTTTTGAAAAATCACATATGCAACTCTGTAGTAATTCCTAAATGATGATGGATAGCAGGTGTGTAATTATAAATTAGTATCAGCTGGATAAGAAGAGGTACATTTTTAAAATGCAAAACATCTGCCATCAGACTAAGGTTGCTCTGAGCCTCTGTGCTCTCTAGCCCTGTCTCTACCGGGAGATAAATTAATGAAAACGACTTGGCTCAACCGCTGGCAAAACTCTTCCTGTTTGTACCACACTTGGAAAAAGACTCTTGGGACTAGAAGTGGAATCCTTCCTATTGATTGGCTGGTTAAATAGAGGACTATTAGCTTCAGACGGGCTAGATTGATTATACAGCAGCAGCGCGAGAGCCGAGACTCAGAGCGGAGTGAGCGTCAGGGTGAGAAGGAGAGAGAGGGGCACGCAGGGTTCGGGGCGGGGGAGGGCAGCGGGGTGCGTTCCGTCGCATCCCTGGGTGACCGCTGGTGCCCCTCGCCTGGCTCCACAGCTCCCTCGGTCAACAACTTTCTGAGGTGCCTTTTCTTTTGCAAGAGGATGTCAGCTCCGAGCCCCGGCAAGGAATAACAGACTTCACCTTGGATTTGTTCACCCACTCCTGCTTCATCAAAGAGGATTTTGGAAAGAAAACCCCAGTCAAGTCCCCTTTCCAGCCCCACTTTGTTCCAGAATTGAACAGAAACAGTTTCCTGTTCCAGGTAAGAAAATTAAATTTTTATATCTGGTTGTCTTTTTAGTCCTACACGATAAAATACAGCAGAACTCTGCATGCTTTAAAAACTGAGTTTGCAGTGATGTGTTAAAGTTAATACAATACGCAGGCACGTGGATTTAGAAATGTGTTAATGCATATTTATGTGAATATGTGTGCTATTTTATCTCCAGGTACATATAAGTTTTTTGTTGGTTTTATAAGATCACTAGATTATAAGTTTATGAGCAGATAATCTGCATGAAGAAGAGAAATAAAGTCCTCACTAAAAAGAGCATTTCTGGTGACAACCTTGAAATATGTTCACATATATGGTTCTTAGCTGTTAAACAACTTTGAAAAATAATAGCAAAGCCTGAAAGGACCATTACTGAATTAAATGTCTACTATTACATTTCATGCAGACATAGAAGCTACTAGGTGCTTTTCAGTGATTGTCAGTGGTGATTTTTTTTTTTTTCCCTAAATGTCTTTTGATTGCAGTCTTAACTCTTCAACATAAACATCATGTGCCTTAAATGACGTGACATTAGACTGCCATCTTATTATGGCTAAGTTATTGATAACTAGCGTTTGGCCTTAAGTACAGAGCTAAGGCAAAGAAATATGACTCTGGAGATGTTTAGCTAGTGCTCAGAGCTGCAGTTCCCTCCTTTCCCTCAATTAATGATTTAAGCCTCAGTGATGGTATGTGCTGGTAAAGTGCCTGGGAATATATATAGGAACGTTGCACATATTAAAGTCTCTGCTGGGAATGGGGATTTGTTTTCATGATTGTAAGGAAAGTGATAGGGTGGAATAGGAATAACAGGCTGGGACAATGCAGTGCTGATGTAGTTGGTTAACCTTAGGTTTATAGGTCACAAATGTCAACTGCTAAAGAGATGGCATTGTACTATGAGACAAAAAGGATTTATTTCATCCTTTCTAGAATTAAAATGGTTTGTGAGGTTTTTCTGATGGCGGTTTATTTGCTTTTGGATCAAAGAAGTGAGATATTTTATCCCAAGAGCTGTTCTGATTGTCCTTTCAAGTGAAGTTCGCTGAGTCACTCCTCTAATTGGAACCAAGGTTCCATCTGTGATAAGTCCGCAAGACGTTTTAATGTGTTATACAATGTTTCAAATGAGAATGTGACGGGCCAACACTCTTGGGAGCCAATGTAGCTGAAGTTCTGCGTATTACATACTCTGAATGCCAGTATTTTTATGTGTTTCACCCTGTCTTGTATTTTAAACATAACTACATATTTGAAGAGCACAACTTTTCATGATATCTATTTTGTCTTCCAAATGTGAAATAATATTTTCATGTTTTGTAATTAAATATTATAGCTACCTAGATATTTCTATATATAATAGCTATACCAGAAGGGAATGATTGTATCATTGTTATACATTTTTTAAACTGCAGTTTGACAAAAGGAATAGAAATGTGGATTAGCGAATACTGGCTTTTTAAACTTTGAATTGAGTCATTTGAAAAGAATATACACCTTTTTTGGGTATTATGTTTGAGAAACTAATGCCAAACTATGGACTGAGGAAAGTGGCAGGCACTGTAGACCATACATTTATGTATATATTAGCACTGTTGTATCGAATCCACATACAGCATTTGTCTTAAATCAGTTTTAATCTTGTTTAATTATTGCTTTGTGTATTATATTATGCTACCTTTTTGTGCAAATTATCCAAAATAGTGTTTTAATCCTTCCATTTTATTGTTTATGCAAATAATATGAGATTTCACCAAAGGATATACTTAAGTTTTAGCGAATTTGGTAATTTCTATATTTAATACACAAAATTATTTAAAATTCCGTAACTTTTGTTGCAACAATATTAGTGTCAGAGCTATTTATACAGTACATTTTCCTTATAGCAGTTATTTATGGGTTCTATTGAGGTATACACAGTAAACAAAACTAATTCTTAATTGCATTGTATGATTTTATGAGACAATTAATACTTTAGCACGGACAGATGTAAATCTCCATACTTAATTTTTTCCCATGAATAGGCATATTTTTCCTTTAAAAAGACTTTTAAAATAATTTCTTAATCCATGTACCTCTTGTACTTAGGCATCTTCTTAGCTTACCCTCAGTATTACTTCGATTCTCTCTTTTTGTTATCTTACATATTCTGTGGTTACTCCTAAGAGGGATTCCCCATATTCTTAATAGAAATGGTATCATGATTGGGAAAAAAAGCAAGTTATTTTTTAAAAAAATATTTCACACTTCCCAACTATGTAATTAATATGGCTCCTGCATTCCTGATCAGTGCTTCTCAGCAAACATGACTGAGGAAGACACATGTCCTAGCAGTCATGTATATAAACTACAGTCTGAGTCAAATCCAGCAGTTTACTTAGTTCAGCTTAGGAATCTTCACTTTTCTATGCATTTTTGAGAGGGCTCCATTTGACATTTTATTCAACTTTCCATTCATTTCCATAGTATCAGATGTCTTCCAGCCATAGTGAACCAACAAGAACTGAGAAAGTACAACCTGTTCTGTTTTTATAGATATCCGAACCGTTAGGGGGCTCTTTCTTCCTATGTTATACTCAGCAAACCACTGTGAGAGGTTCTACTGCTTTCTTAAAGTGTTTCCCTGTTTTTAAAATGTCGAGTGCTGCTTGAAGTAGGTATCTCCTATTCCCCACAAAAAGAAACATTTCAGATCAATAAGAATTCTTTATTTTCACAGGAAAGTGAATTTATCTTATGCTTTCTAAATTTTTTCTCTTTCAAATATTCTTGTATATAAGAGGTTTAATTTTTGAAAATAACAGAGGCTTCAAATATTAAAGTGACTGATTTTAAACAAATATAAAGATTATATGTTATGCCACTAGCATCTGAAATGTTCAAATAAGGAAAAAACTAAAGGGAAGACACTTCTTTTACAATTGTCTGCAAATATCTGTGAACCACATAGACAGAATGAGTGACTCTGGGCTTACATGCAGTTTGCTTTCAGGACAAGAGAACAGCAGGCAGCTAAGAGAATAGTACTTGTTCTCTACAAAAATAGACATGGAAGAATTGAAAATAATAGGATGGTGTCACTGTCCATACACGTGTCCAAATACAGATAGGAACTCTATTTTTAAATATCGGCCCCCCCCCAAATTCTTCATCGTAGTGTATGAAGGTTTCATACATATACACAGAGGGTGATGCAAGGGCTGATTATGGGGGGAAGTGTGTTTCCTGTATCACTTCTGAAGCCATGCATGTTGAATTACAGTGCAGACTTTCCTGATAAATGGAAACACATTCCTCCATCTCCAAAACAGCTAAAGATGTCCCCTGACTGCAGGTCTTATTTGGGGATTAGTCAACACTTAATGATGTCTCTGTGCAAAAGTAATCTATTTAGTAGGTCTGGGCCTTTCATCCTATGATGGCAACTCCAGGGAATGAGAAAGAAGTGACATCCACTTTCTGAGAGATATTTATTTTGGGAAGTGAGGGAAGGGGAGGGATTCTGGGCAATGAATCATGGAATTCCAATCCTTTATTGAACATTCATTAACTTATTAGGGTAGAAGAGTAGTTGCTTAAATAAAATGGGAAGATGGAAATGGTACAGTCATTTCCTTTACTGGTGTTTTGAAAGTAAACATGTAAGGGTTTTATTCTTTGTCTGAAAATATGCATACCTTGAAAGGAGTGAATTTTGAATGCAACTAGTATAATATACATAGTTGTGTGGTAACCATTCCAAGTATATCTGGAATAGGCTGGTATATGGTCTAATGCAGTTCTTTCTCACAAAATTATATTTTGTTTATGTGAATTATTGAGTAATAAAACTTGAGTGGGAATCCTAATGCTACAGTTCAATGTAATCAGTATGAAAAATATTTTAAGAAATTTAAATTTTTTTCTTCTAAAAAGAGGTTGTCTTTTATGTTAAAGTAGGGCAATGTTGGAGACAGAAAAAAGGGCTAAATTTGAAAATAAGACAAAGAAATGAAAATGCAGTGACTGTACTTGATTTTTTTTTATATTGCCAAATTTTACCCAGGACTAAGAGATAAATATAACAATGCAAGTTAAATATTCATGTTTTCTATTTAATGGTAAAGAGGTAAAAATACCACTGAAATGTAACTTTCTATACCTCACATGATATGAGGACAAATCTCTATAGAGATGTGAAGAGTAGAAAAATCAGTACCTGGTATGGGTAGCTACTAATATGGTGGCCTAATATTAGACTTTCAAAGGAAACAAGATAGCTTATTCCTATTGAGTTTAATCTAATGGATTGAGAAAGATAATATAAATAATTAGAAAGCATGCATCTGTCTATACTTGTTTTGTTGCTATTACCAATGAACTGAATTGCACTTTTCTATAAAATCACTCCTGAGCCTGTTTGTTTTTGTAAAACTGTGTGTGTATATGATTGGGTGAAAATATCTGTGTGGATATACGGGTATAGTTTTTACAGAGTTTGAATAACATAAAAATATAATCACCTTTACTATGCAACATGATTTGTGTTCTATAGCTTCCATTTTCCACTTTAATAAGTTATCCACATTGTATTCAAATCCCCCCCACCGCCCCACTGGTACACACACATAAACGGCCAATATGATTACCTCTAGCTATGTTATATTAGAACTTGCTTACGTATAACCTTAGATTGATCCATGTTGTTTCTCTTCTAATGGGCATTGTTGCATGTCCCTTAGAACTGTGTCTTGAATCATGTAACTGAATCCTTAAATCTTGTTGTTTACCAAATTCCACTTACCCTAAATTGTAAATAAGATTTTACCACAGGGTTACTGAGAATAATGGAAGATAATGTATTATACATTTTATTAATTCATAGAATGGATAAGGTATAGGTAGAAATAAGAGTGAGCTTTATTACTTGTCTAAAGGATATACAAATACCACTCATGTTAAGTAATCCATTCTAACCTGTGATTGGCAGAAAAAGAAAGTGGGAGAAGGTCCAGTAGCAAAACATAGTATATAACAAGTAGCATTTTAGAGCAGACATGGCAAATGGGTTTCAAACATCTATAAGATATCCATTTTTTAAATAAATAGTTAAATTTTTAGATTAGTTTGCATTTACTGAAAAATAAGACGAAATGACATAGACTTCCCATATACTCCCTCTCTTCCATCTCCCTGCTACCCTACTAGTTTCCTCCCCCAACCTGGCTAGTTCTCCTGTTATTAATATCTGACATTTTCAAGATACATTTGTTATGATAAATGATAAGATATTATTAACTAAAGTCCATAGTTTACATTAGAGTTCAGTCTTTGTACTGTACATTCTATGGGTTATGACAGATGCATAATGACATATATCCACCAAAGAGTTACATGAACAGAAGTTCCACTGCCCTAAAGTTTCCCTGTGCTCCACCTATTTATGTCTCCCTCCCTCCCTCCCTCTGAACCTCTGATCTTTTTACTGTCTGCATAGTTTTGTCTTTACGAGAATGTCATACAGTTGGAATCATACAGTGTGCAGTCTTTTCAGATTGTCTTATTTCACTTAGCAATATGCATTTTAAGTTTGTTTATGTCTTTTGGAAACTTGACCTCATTTCTTTTTATTGCTGAACAATATTCCATTGTATAGATCAACCACAGAATTTTTTTTTTTTTTTAATCCATTTATCTACTGAGGGGCATCTTGGTTGCTTCCAAGTTTTGGAAATTCTGATTAAAGTTGCCGTAAACATTCAGGGAAAGGTTTTTTGTGTGGACGTAACTTTTCAATTGATTGGGTAAAAACAGTGCGTGTGATTTCCTATTCATATAATAAGAGCGTGTTTAGTTTTAAAAGAAGCTGTCAAACTATCTTCCAGAATGACTGTATCATTTGCCTTCCCATCAGCAATGAATGAGACTTCCTGTTGCTCCACATCCTCCCTAGAATTTGGTGTTGTCAGTGGTTTGGATTTCAGTCATTCTTATAGGTATATACTATATCTCATTGCTGTTTCTTACATATGCTTTTGATTGGTAATAATCTGCTTGTGCCATGTTGAGAATAAGTCCAAGGGACATCATGGATCTTCAGGAAACATGTCCATAATCAGTTGGACAGGGTGTGTGTTTGGTGAGGAGGGAGTCATCCATTATTTGTAACTCACATTCACTCTTCACAATTTCGGGCTCTGGTGGAATGAATGTATAAATTAGAGCAATCAAATAATTCAATCCTGCATTTCTCAGTAATCAGATAATAATAATTTTCTATTTTTCAAGCACTGTGATTGAATTAAGGGACATAAAACCCCATAAAATTTAGTAGCTATCATCACTTAGACTTTGTTGTATGTCGAAAACCTAACAACTATAACAGCCATCCAATCTGATTTCTTTTTGTCAAGCCTCTTCTTTCTTTGCCTTTCCATATTGTTACTTCTAGCCATATTTCTACTGTGGGTAGAAATGTCTGGCTTCATATTACTTATGAGAGAAAAAGAAAATCCTCAGGCAGATTGACATTTTTCATAATCTGGCCCTGACCAGTTTCTGATATCATTGGTGATTACTCTGAGCCTCAAGCTCAGCTATATTTTCCCTTTCCCCAAAGTATTTTCTCTCAGCTTTCAACTTTTGCTTAGAATAGTCTTCCTGATTTGATTTGCCTTCCTTACATTCTCTACTAATTCAAATATTACCAAACTTTCTATAAATCCTTATTAAGAATTCCTCTACTGTTAATCACATAAGGCCTTGCATTGTTAACTAGATACATTGTTAAGAAAGATACGTTGATTGTATCTTTATTACATCCTTCTATGCAAACTATATGATTAAGAAAAAGAAAGATAATCCTTTGTATTTATTTTTTGCAGTCCTTAAAGTGCAATGTTCATCCTACTTATTAATGCCTATTTGTTGAAGGAATATATCAAAACATTAATTCTTATTAGTATAAACTTTGTAAATGATTTTTGAAAATTTTGTCATGTCTCCAATACCCTTGCCTTTTTTCCCCTTCTTCTTTTGATTTAAAAAAAAGAAGGGCACTCCAGTTGGTGGAAAGGTCTCCTCTGCTAATCCTTATATGAAGGTAGGTACCTATAAAACTTGTACTCACACCACTTAGCTGCCCTGCTCCTGCTTTTCTGTCTACCCATTGGAACAACATGCAGTTGTATTATGGTAGCTACGCAAATGTGTGTATGTCTCTTACAGATAAAAACTTCTATGGATGAATATAGAGTGATTATACAGTGTGTATTATTAGATACCCCTCAGAAAACAAAATTTGAGGTATTTGCTAAAAGAAAGTAATCTAAGGCAGAGAGTACAATGTAGAGATTTGTTTATGCTCTTTTGGGGCATTGATTTTAATTTAAAATATATTGAAAGGAGAGCCAAGCAATTGAACTAGTTTGTAAACATGCTAATAAAATTTTGGAAGGTCTCTTGAAACAGTGCACAGATCAAGGTCTATCTGAAACATAAAAAAATGCTGGTCTCTGAAGATGTTTACAGGTCCGGCAAAAGAACAGATAGGAAAAAGTATTTAAAATGCCATTGTCTTCTCTGTGTGTGGGTATGTGTCTTGGCATATTTACTTCTTGTAAACTAACTTATATTCTGAAATGCGCTTTTCTGACATTCATTTAATAATTTATATGTGATTTTAATGTTCTTTTTCATAAAGTTTTGTTGTTGGCTGGTAGAGGTACTCAGGGTATCATTTCTACCATCTAGTCATCGAATGCTTCTGTCATAAATCAATATAACTTTTTAACTTCTTGGTTTGCAACTGGAGAACTCACCAATTCTTTGCCAAGAATACTCCTTGATAAACTGTTCCTTAAATCTGCTGAGGACAGAACACTTTGACTGAAAGCAACAAAATCACCGCCAAGAAAGAACACTAGAGGTTTTTTTTAGAACAAATTTCTGAAGGCCAATTTTGAAATTCATCTGATAGAAGGAAAAAGAGAAACGAGCTGAATTTCAAATTCAGGTCTTTCCATCTCTGAAGCACATTTTAAAAACACTATGTTTATATTATTGCCTCTCTTACTCCACAGACTTGAGAAATGTTTTTCTGTGGCTTTTTTGTTTTGTTTTGAATATCTGTAAGCCTGAGTTTCATCTGCTTTATAACAAGGAAGATAATGCTATTAACCTTATAGAGATGATCCAAGGGTTCAATAAAAATCATATGGGTAAAAAGCTTAGAAGAGTGACTACCATAATCACAGGCATAAAAACAACAGCAGGACTGATATACATTAAATGCTTCTGAATCTACCGTGCTTGAAAATGGATTTAAAATGCCTTCTTACTACCATTCATTCAGGCATTCAAGAAACATTGTTGGGATGCTAATAGGCATGAAAATTTATTCTTAACTATTTGAGAGGCTATAAAGATGAATAAAGAATATATTAGGGGTTCCCCATGTGGAAGACAAGGAATAAAATCATGTCAGTAATGAAACTATTGTTCTTATAGCCTCAGATGTGACCGCACCCCCCCCCCCACCCCGTCCTCCAATGTGGAGGTAGAGGCTGTTGAAACAACATTTTTTCTTTTCCAGCTTTGCTTCCCATCAGGTTTGCTAAGGAGGTACTAGAGGGAGTTGGAAGGCAGGAAAAGGCAAGAAAATGTCTTCCTTCCCTTTCTGTTTGCTGCCTTTGTCAGCTTTACCTCACACTGCTCTTCACCTCAGTCTGGCCGTTGACTCAACCAGCATTTGCTTCCTGTTTCCTGCTGCTTCCCGTTCTCACAGACCTGGTTTCACTGTGACCCTCCCAGTGGGGGACCAGGAGCCAGGCACGCAGACCCCTTCCACTCGCCCCGGGGGGCCCCTTCTCCATCTTTTAGGTTCTTATATCTTTAATAAATAGTTGTCCTTGAGAAAACAAAATATTTCAAAGTCCTTTGTTTTTTTTTTTAAAAAGGTAGGAAAAATACTTCAAGACAGAGAGTGTAAATTAAAGGTTTGTTCATATCACTTTTTAAAAAGCATTTATTTGAATCTGAAAGATCATAGAAAAAGAACCAAGAAATTCTCCTTTGTTGCCCCAGCCTTAAGGGTGGTAGCTGCTTCCAGCATTTACTATCTCTTTCTTAACTCACTGTTTTCTTCTTGTATTTTCAGTCTTCCAAGGAATGTATTAACTTCCTGTTAACATAACTATTATGATTTCTGTTCTCCTGAATCAGTACTGACTAAATAAAGAGCTGATACTAGAAGTTGATACCAGAGGAGTTGAAAATAGTAATGGAGTAGGAAAACAATGTTAGGTCCAGGAATTTGGTTTGATCGTGTCCTTGGCCATGGCATGATACTGAACTATTTGCTAATGGTAAATAGGATACTAGAAACCTATAGCATGCTGTGACTTACCAAATAACCAAACATCTTTACTTACGATGAAGGGCCTTCTGAAGCGAAGCTCCAGAAACCAAGTCGTAACTGATCTTCACTATTTGGTGGTGATTACAAGAGTATAAGATGGAATACTTGTTTTAGTACTTGAGAGCTTACAGATAAACAAACAAAACAAACATACTAGGCAAAAAAGCTCATGGCTTTAAATTATCAGTTCATAACATTGCAAGAAAATCAGGAAGCTTCTAAAGCATTCTGAGTGGGTTTGGATTAAGCTGATAAACATGAAACTCTTGAGTTTCTCTACGCCTCTCTCTTTAGCAAAAAAAAAAAAAAAAAAGTCTTTCTTTTTCTGTTTGAGGAGACTAGCTTTCTCTTGCTTGAAGATCCCACAATAATCCACCTGATAGACTTGCCAGGCAAAAGTTGTTTACTTTTCTCAAGATTCAACCTCCCCCTTATTATCTCCTGACCCATAATTAGAGTCAGAGCTTTCTAGAGTTCAGCATGTTCTCTCAAAGGATACATAGAAAATCTGGCCTAGGAGGACCTAACTTACACTTCAAAATAATTGCAAGATTTTGCTAATTGATACCAGCAAAAAGCTAGGGACTACATCAGGTACTGTATTCTAAGAAAAATAAACAAAGAATGACAAAATATAACAGTGGATTGTGCTGGATTTATTGATATGAATGTACCTAACAGGGATTCTATGCTTAATAGATTTGATTGCACATCTGAAAGTAGCACTAAGAGTTATTTGGTAGGTTGATTGGTGACCTAAATTCAAGGAGGTTGAAATGCCATAACTTATTTATCATAACATAAAAGAAAGACTGCAAAAGCTTAGAGAGAGAGGAATGTTAGAGCAGGTTTATTATGTGCAAGCTGGCTGGCTCCCTCCTTTCTTCCACATCACTCCCATCTAGAGGACTTAGAGGATACTCTCTTCATGAAGGCAGTGAAAAAAATCAGTAAGAGGTGAGGATACCAGACATTTCAAGTACCACTTAAAAAGTTTCGTGGTACTAGCCACAGCAGTTGAGACATGAGAGTGGGAGATGTCACCATTGATTCTTCATCTGTCACCATTGAGATGAGCTTCCTGATAGTAGTGTATAAGATGGAGAGAATCCAGTCATAGAGGCCAAGGAGCTAACTGCCAAGGCTGAGATGATGCACATAACAAACAGCAGCAACGAAGTACTAATCAGGGTATTTTTACCTTCAGGGATCTTTGCTGTTGGCCAGTTGATCATGCTGTTCCTAAAACTGTATTCGATGTATACAATAACAACAACACATTTTATGTCTGTATCCAGAAATGTGACTTAAATTTCCACAGTGGAGAAGCCTAGCTTCTCACTCAGTTCCCCAAACAAGGCCAGTTCACATATCTGGAACAGCTTGATTGACAGGGATGGTGGGCTCCCTTGAGTAAAGACCAGCCACACTGTATCAAGTATATTTTGTAAATTTCCCTCCATACCAGCTTCAAAAAAGCCTATGGTCACTTACTAGGGTGACCATACACATAAGAGTAGAAAATATCAATCCCTGGAAAGTTACTTTCTGGCTGTGTAGTGTTGCTAGTTTCTGGTGACCCCAAATACATGGTGATCTACCAAAGTAAGAGATTATGGTGGTCAGATGATATATGAAATTGTGAACTACATTTGAATCACAGTGGGCTCAGTTGTTATGTTAACACACTCTGTCATTATTTCCCTGATTTCTGAAAGTATACTTAATATAAAAATAATTTGCTGATGGCAACATTTCTGACCCTTAAAGTGACAATATTATGTAGGGAAGAGGCAAGTGAAATTTTGGAGGAATTTTCTCCCCTCAAAATGGCAAACATAATATAGCATGTAATAATGGCTAAACAAAAATTTTTCTAATGCAAGATGCTTTGCAAAATGTGAGACAATAAAGAAGAAATCAGTTACTTTTTTTTTTTTTCACTCAATCTGCAAAGGGGTTCCAGAGAACTTGATGTTTAAGTTGTCTCTAAAATGGTGATAAAAATGCCCGAAAGAACTGGAGGGAAAGGGGGGATATTCAGAGTGACCGTGGAAGGTTGGGAAAAGTGCAGGTAGCCCAGCTTGGTTGGGATGTAGGGTCTTTAGGAGGATGCAGGGGCTATTGGTCCTGGATAAATAGGCAAACTGATTACCGAAGTATATTATATATGACATTTAGGAATATAAACTTCATGGAGAAGCCTTTAAATATTTTCAGTTCATGGGATAATATGATCTAATTTGCCCAAAAATTATAAGTTGTTATCTTAAATGTTAATAATAATAGAATACATGTGCTCTGGGTTCTTTCTCCAATTGGAGAATGTGGGGCAAACATATTGGATATAGGCCTCTCTACTAGCTTTTTCATTTGCTATTGCAACCTGAGTTAGGTTCCATTTTGTTTTGGCTAATAACAGGAGTTTAAGGAGTTCTGTTGGGACC
Source organism: Balaenoptera physalus (assembly GCF_965194825.1). Lineage (NCBI taxonomy): Eukaryota > Metazoa > Chordata > Mammalia > Artiodactyla > Balaenopteridae > Balaenoptera > Balaenoptera physalus. The sequence goes on along the minus strand of NW_028124200.1, from coordinate 18,159 downwards.
ACTACTGTACTAGATCTAATATAAATAAATGAGTCGCCTAAAGCAGTAGGACTTCCTCAACATATCAGTTAGTGTTTTATGCATGCTAAGCACACTTTAGCTCTGTCACAAACAGCTGTTCAATTTAAGCTTGTGACTGGGTATCTGAACTGCAGCAGCAAAAGATCTTAAAACCCAGTGAACACTTATTACAAACCTATTCACTAGCATTTAAATAGTTTCCTTTTTCAATGTTATTTATTTATTTTTTAAAAGTTGAACTTATTGTCACTAATTAAATGGAGGAATATTAAAGAGACATTCAAGACCTGGCTATGTATACATGCAAAAAGTATAAAAGAACATAGCTATTCTGTTAAAGATTAAAACAGTGCTCCAAAATGCTAATCAAACACGGAAAAGTGTGTCTAGAATATTTTAACTTGTAACTTTTAGACTGTTAATGTGTTTAAAGGATACCTTCATATATATGGTGTCACAAACTTAACCTGAGAAACACTCCCTGCTGATACCACTGTGCTTTTCCCCATTCTACCCCGACCCCTATTTTCCAACTGGATGGTACTGGGAAAATAAAAACATAGTTTAGTTGTTGTAGAGTCACATGCATTTTTGCTCTCATGCTAGAGTCCTGTACTAATGATCAACTCAGAGTAAATTCAGATCTCTTGCCACTTTTGGAATTATGTTTTCCATGTGTTGTGAAAAGAATATTCTAAGTTAATTAGTGGATTATGGTAAAAACTTTTCCTACTCAAGGTATGATCCATGTACCAGTAGAACTGACATTAACTAGGAGCTTGTTAGAAATGGCAGAAATACACTAGAGTCAAATGAACTAGTATCTGCATTTTAGCAATATCCCCAGGTGGTTTACAGACATATTAAAGAATGAGAAGTACTAAACAAATTAGTTATTCTATGATTTAAACCTAATTGTATTATTTTTATTAGGTGGTACTAGTATGCCTTTGAATATTTTTGTACAAAGTATTCTGAGTTGACTGAATCCTTGGTAACCATTCCTCTATATATTTCATATTATTAAAATGTTAATTAATAACCCTGTTTGACATTTTACTTAATAACTGAGGTACATAAGGCTGCTCTAAAGTGTTTCCTCAAATATTCCCGCACTCTGATCCTAGGAAGATTCCTCAGGCATTATTGAAAAATGATAGCTATATGCCTGCTTCTTGTCCCCAAGCAATTTTAAAACTCTTGATACTAATTTCTCTTTCTCCTTTCAAAAGTTTATTACAAATATTAACTCTTATGAGTGAAAAATCATTTCCCACCAAATTCCTTTACCCTTCGGATTTGTGAATGTTCAAAGTAGGTCACCTATTTTCTTTTGTATTATATATATCTAGTTTTTATAAGACTATGTCTTCTATTAATTTTCTAACACCTAAATTTTTATCACAAAACCTTTGCATATTGTTGTAAAAATCATTGCATCCCCTTGTGTGTATAAGAGGCAACTTGATTTGAGACTTGTGGTATAAGTGTTAACATAGTATCAGAATTCATATTTTCAGGGATAAAATGCAGGAAGTTGTTTTGTTTTAGACTTTTTGTTAACTGAAAAGATTAATAATGAAGATATTACAATATAAGAATGACTAAATGAGTTGTATGTATAATCTTGTTCAACTGTGAACCTGGAATTACTTAGATTAAGGGAATTATCTTTTACTACATATACACATATATATTTTTTCCATTTAAATCCTTTCTGCTCCACCTATTCACCCCTCCCTCCCCTTGACTCATGGCAACCGCTAATCTTTTTATGGTCTCCATAGTTTTGCCTTTTCAAAAATGTCACAAAGTTGGAATCATATAGTAGTTAACCTTTTCATATTGGCTTCTTTCACTTAGCAGTATGCATTGAAGATTCCTCCATATCTTTTCAAAGCTTGGTAGTCCATTTCTTTCTGCACTGAATAATTCCATTTTCTGGATATATCCCAATTTATTTATCCATTCACCTACTGAAGGACCTCTGTGTTTTCCACGTGTTGAGAAGTATGAATAAAGTTGCTGTAAACATCCCGGTACAGGTTTATATGTAAACATACGTTTCCAGCTCATTTGCTGGATTGTGTGGTAAGAGTAGTTTAGTTTTATAAGACCCCTCCAAACTGTCTTCCAAAGTGGCTGTCCCCTTCTGCTTTGCCCCCATCAACAGATGAGAGTGTGTGTTGCTCCAGAGCCTTTCCAGCATTTGGTGTTTTCAGTGTTCTGGCTTTTGGCCTTTCTAATAGGTGTGTAGTGGTATCTTGTTTTAATTTGCAATTCCATAATGACATATGACGTGGACCATCTTTTCATATGCTTATTTGCCATCTGTATATCTTCTTTGGTGAGGTGTCTGTTCGATTCTTTGGCCCATTTTTTAATCAGGTTGTTTTCTAATTGTTGAGTTTTTAACACTTCTTTGTATAGTTTAGATAACAATCCTTTATCAGATGTGTCTTTTGTAAATATTTTCTCCCAAGCTGTGGCTAGTTTTTCAATTCTCTTTATACTGAATGTAATTTTAGAATTTACTTTTCAATTCATTCACCTACTTGAAAAACATTCACTGTATACTTTTGACCACAATAAAACTGAATCCATCCCAAACTTAGTCTAATGGAAAGGTCTAAGATTTTTAAAAAATCAGCTTTAACTGAAAGAGTTGTCCTGAAGGTGAGGCTGTTTCTAACTGGGGGAATCTGTCCAGGATACTTGTTGAAAAGGAGCTGGTGGCAGCTGAGATAGCTCTACTCTGGATCTCTCAGCTATTGAATTACCTTTGACTTTTCTTTTAATAGATATTTGTTTTCTTTCTTTTTGCAGTGTTTAAAGTCATCAGATGATTTCTAAAATGTTATTTCAGCTCTTCAATATTATATGTTATTTTATCAAATTGTATTTAACTTGAGATTTCCACTGACACCTAATAAACCATTAAAAATGTAGTATAACTATGGCTATGGATCCAGGAATTTGGAAAATGGATGCTGAAAATAGTGTCCTCTATGACTATGTAAAAGTCATGAAAGTCCATAGGATAATATATTATTCTAGGGCAAGTCCCTTTAAAAATCATGCCTGTCAAACAAGAAATTCAAAAATCTGTGACAGCTCGGGAGCTTGATGACAGAAAGAACGCTGGTTCAGTCCTTGAATTTTCCATGATGACTTCTCACCTGCACTTAGCAGCTGTTTATTGCTTGGTTCACTGGAGCATATGATGCTGAACCAAGCCACGGGTCAATAAAGTCATTTACAATGATCAGCCCTCTGAGTGAAAGAGGTGATGAGTCAACCAAAACTCCTTTAGGCAACAGACCTAGCAGGGAAATTTTGCACTTTAGGTAGAAACATATAATCAAATGAATCAACAGCCTGCACATCTCCCTAATTAATTTTACTACCTCTGGGGAAAGCATGCAACAAACTTTTAAATGCTTTCCTCTTTTATTAGGGATGTTAGTGGTTAGATATCAGCCTCTGCAGAAAACCTTAAACCTTGACCTTGGAAGTATTTAGTGATTTCTGGCTTTTTATATTATCAGATTTAATTTTAAATTCAGTATTATCTTTAATTTCCTTCACATTTCTATACAATATTTTCCTATTAGATTAAACTGAGAAACCGGATATGTTTATAATTATTATAAAAATGTCATTATTAATTACTGTCAATAAAATCATAACAACTGCTCTTTTCTGAGTGCCTACTAAATGCTATTAGCTACATGCTTTACACATACTATGTCATTTAACCTTCACAAGAAACTATGAAGCAGATGATGTATTTAGTCACATTTATGGGAGCTGAGTGAATAAACAGGTTAAATGATGTTCTGGAGGTTGTAGAGCTTGTAGGTGGTCCAATTAAAAACTTGAATATACATCTCTCAGAATTGAAGTCTGTGCTTCTAATCACTACATTATGAGCAAATAATGACATGACATTTATTTAGATACTGGTTTTCATAAAATTAACATGTAATTTCTGAAATTTTAGCACTTTTTAACTGTTTTAAATGGTTGCTAGATTATATTGCACAGGATATTTCAAAATTGATGTATGAATTGAGTAATAACTTGTAATATATGTGTTTTAATTGTAAGAATGACACATTATTGAATAACAACCATTAACATATTTGGAGTCCAGAGAATGTGGCAACGTGCTAACTGCTTACATGTATGATCTGACTAATCTTCATATTAACACTGGGGAGGGAGGTGTTAGCAAACTGTGATGAATGGATAGCTACCAGTTAATTTTAACTTTGAATAGAGAAAAATATATTCAGAATTACATAGTTTTTCTGCCTGAAAATCCTACATGTTAATGCAATCCTATTTTTTTAAAAAAATTTACATTGCCAAATAATTTTTCACTGAGGCATAATTGTGAGTGACTTCTGAGACAAGAAGTGAAGTGTTTGGGGTCCTTTGTGGGTATTAATCTACTCTGCCCGTAAACAACGTTTCTAGCTTCATACAGAGGTTCGTCAACTCAATGAGTATTTGTTCAGTGCCTACTTGAACAAGGCAAGAGGTAGGTGGTGTGTAAAGTCAAAATGTTTTCTAAAACAGACCCTGCCTTTTGGCAGTTTATAAATATTTCCTGAGGCATGATACAAGTACATGCAAATGCGAACAGGACAGCCTTAATTAAATGAGTGTTCCAAACAGCAAAGTGCAACCCAAATTATTGCATGGTGCATGTTAAATGAATTGAGTTCAGAGAGGAGAGGGATCGTTTAGGGCTAATATGGTCCAATAAGGCTGTAACAGGCAGAACAGATGGACTATATATAAACCAGCTGTCAACTGGGATTTCCTGTTAGCTATCAAAGTTGTATTTATTTCAAGTCAGCCCACTTTCCACAATTTCAAGCAAAGAAATACCCAAAGTTTTCTCTGAGAGTGCTATGAAATCCTGGAAAATCATCAGGTCCACATATAGGCCTTCTTAGTTTATGAAAAATCTCTCTGGTCTTCAGGTCTTTTTTTTTCCTTCTGAATTGCATAAATCTGTACCTAATCTTGATCTCTTTTTGAGAACTAGCTCCTTCCCAGTGTCCACAGATAAAATAAAAATGTAAAAACATTCTCATATGTCACTTTGTGTGGACAATAGTGTTTAATCCAAACTTGAGAGGAGAGGAGAAGGGATGGCTGCATCACAGGAACGCTACAAACTAAGCACGGAATCACAGACACCCCTGTCTCTAATGTTTTCTACTACCAAACCACCAGAGATTTTGCTCTGGCCTCTTTGCTATAGGAAGCACCTGGTCATGTCTGCTCTGAGGCTGTTCTGTCTCTTTCTCCCTAATTTCTCTACCTCTTTCCTTACTTCCTGACTTATTCAAAAGAATTTCAAGTTCTTTTCCCTTTGTAGTCTGGAGCTATTCATCTCTTTCTTACTGCTCCTCTCAAGCTACAGGCTAACCCATAAAAGCTTTCAGAAGGCCAAAAAGTCTTCTACAAAACAAGATACACTCTCCTTAGGAGGCACTTCCGTTTCTCTCTCTATATATCTGTATATATACATGTCTCTATCTATCTATCTCTATCTATCAATCTACATTTTTTCCTCTCCGTGGCCTATGTTGAATTGTAAATGTGTAAAATCTTCCACCGAGTAGTCATCCTTCCTTTTTATTGAGCAGGTCAAGTTACTGAAAACTGAAATAAACATGTCTGATTGTTATAAAATTATTTATACCAAGCCAAAATCTGTGTCTCTGTGATTCCCATTCCTTGGCTTTAGCGCTCCTCTGGGGCTTTCTCATGTTATTTCCTCATTCCTTTGAAGTATCTTCACGTAAACCTCACCACTGTAGTCACTCTCGTTTACACCTTTTTCCCTATGGTGCCATTAAAATATGGTGGTCAGAACTGAATACAGTCCTTCAGATTTGATTTTATCAGTGAAGGATAAAGGACGTAGCATCTCCCTAATTATATACAGCACTTTTGTTAATGAAGATGTATACCAATTTTTTTTTGTAGCTACAAAGCAAATTATTGAATTTACTGACATGGAGAAAAATCTGAGTTTTCTTCACATATGTTGCTGCTAATATATATCTCCTCTACCATGTTTTTATATAACTATCATGATAAGAATTCTTAGTCTTATTTTATTTTACTCTTGATTTTGCTCTCCATTCTCTTGGTGTGATTGTTTGCCTGACATTGTTTTGGATTTTCACTTCCAAACTCAGGTGTATATTATTTTTGTATTCTCTATAAAACGTTTCTTATTATATGTGAAGCAAAGAAAACCAGTATGGTATTTCTCATGATAATAACCAGTTTTTATTTTGTGCCTACTACTGCCAGGAATATGAACATACATGCTAGTAATTTCCTGAAATAGCCTGTTTTGTCTTTCTCTTATTTTAACGTAGGAGTTCCAATGAATATTCTTCCCCACTAAAGCTTCAAAGAAATATTCTTGTTTCCTTTTAAGAATTTGTTTTCTCATCTCTGAGGTACATTGCTTAAGATAACTCCTCTTTGAATTATGACATAATATCTCCTCTTGAAAACTCAGTATCTTGAAAAAATCCCATTTAACTCCACTGACTCTTAGACTTATGCATATATTGCCCCTTAAAAAAATTGGCAAAGTTAGTAACTTAAAATGATTAGAAGTTTGGAAATTTGTTGAAGATACCATCTTTGGCCATTACAACATAGTCAGTATAAGGAGTAACATTCTGAAGAAACAATGAGGCATCTGTTCCTGTTGACAGTCAAAGCAGAGGCGCTGCAGGTTAGAGGCAACAATCAGTGTTAAAGAAAGCTGGTGAGGCAAGCAGGGCAAGTGTCTCTTTCTTTCTGTTTTCATTAACAGTGGGTGGAAATAAGACAGGGGCTCCGTGGCATAAAATGTAGAAAGGCAATTACAAACTTAACTTGGAGTAATTAGACCAATTTTTTCCCTGGCAGAGCAAGAAGATTTGGGCTTAGGAGGCACTTAATACCTTCCCTTTGAAGGAGTAAAAACCTAGGTAACAGGTTTTGACACCTCTCTAAAAATCAGGAGCTGGTTAAGCACCAAAAATCATCCCTGAGCAAACTACCTTTTAACCAAAGTCTTTTAAATGAATGACAATGAAAGATTTATCTTTAAGGAATAAGAAAAACAGGAACATATCAAAAATAATGACATTTTAGATAATATTTTATCTCTTTGCTAAATTTTCATGTGAGAGATTGAAATCTGTTATTAATGTTTCTTTCACTCAATAATTTATTCTTTCAGCACAAATGTGTTGAGACATGTATTATTTTCAATTGCTGCTATAACACATTACCAGAAACTTTGGGTCTTAAAACAGCACAAATGTATAATCTTATAAAACTAACATGTGTCTCACCAAATTAAAATGAAAGTGACAGCAGGGTGCATTGCTTTCTGTTGACTCTGGGGAGAATCTGTTTCCTTGCTTATTCAGGTTTCTGGCAGAATTCAGTTCCTTGTGGCTGTAGGACTGGAACCCCTGGTTCTTTTCTGTCTGTCATCTGACAGCAGTTACTGTCTTTTATAGGCTGCCCACGTGCCTTCTCACAGGGCCTCCTGCCTCCATTTTCAAAGCCAGCCAATGGCTGGTCTGGTCTTTACAATGGTGAATCTCTCCTCTTCCTTCTTTTGTTGTCACATCTCTCACCCTTCTGTCTTCCTCTTGAACTTTTAAGAGCTCATGGATTTAAATTAAGCCCACCATGATAATTGGGTAAACTCCTTCTTTTAATATTTTTAACCTTTATTATATCTGCAAATTACCTTTTGCCACTCAAGGTAACATATTCACAGATTCCAGGCATTCAGACCTGGACGTCTTTAGGAGACCCTTATTCTGTCCAACACAAGTGCTCGCTATATACTAGGTATTTGCTAGGTATCAAAAATATCATATGCATGTAGACACTGCTATATTTAAAATAGATAACCCACAGAGACCTACTGTATAGCACAGGTAACTCTGCTCAATATTCTGCAATAACCTAAATGGGAAAGTAATTTGAAAAAGAATAGATACATATATATGTATAACTGAATCACTTTGCTGTACACCTGAAACTAACACAACATTGTTACTCAACTATACTCCAATATAAAATAAAAATTTAAAAAATCATGTGCAGTGAAAATTAAAACTATCCCTGGGATCATAATTAGTTGTGGTAGGTAGATAATCAGTCACATAAATATAAAATGACCCCTGTGACATGTCAGACAGGTTTTTTTTGCTCTAATAAACTACTCTAAATATTAGGGACTTAAAATGAAAAGTTTGTTTCTCACTCATGTCACATATTGTAATTTGTCACCAAGGGCTGCTCCATATAGTTCTGACTGTGGAATTTATACTGAAGTAGCAGGTGCCACCTGAGCATGTTGGGAAAGAGAGAGCCGTGCGAATTGCATATTGGCTCTTAAAGCTTCTATGTCATAGTGATACCTGTCACTTCCACTCACCTTTCACTGATTAACCATGTCACACATCCAAACTTAACTTCAACTTGACAGGGAAGATCCTACTGGGTGTCTGGGAAGAGAACTAGGATATTTGGAGTCCATCGTAAAGTGTTAATAAATAGATGTGAACAAGTACTTAAGAGGGAAGGTCCATGCTGCTAAAAGAGGATTTTTCAGGGGAGTTTGCCTAATGGGAAGCTTCCCTGATGAGTGAATTTTTTTTTTTTTTTTTTTTTTTTTTTGAGCTGGGACCAAAGGATGACTAAAAGTTTAAGAATTGAAAACCTGACAGTAAGAGGAAGAAGCTGCAGGTCAGAAAGGACAATAAGTTCAAAGTCCCAGCAGGTGGCAGGAGGCATCTTGAAAGTTATTCGATCTGGTGTGCATGCAACCTGGTATTTTTTAATAAAGACATATTTTTTAAGAAATACTACACAATAAGATTCTGTGTTAATGTGTTAATCTAGTCTAAAAAATTCTAACCATAAATAAATCCTAATCAAATTCACTTAATCACTGCTTTCCCAATATTTTAAATAAGAATTTGAGACATTTTTAACAGACTCTAATGGAACCTTTAAATCAATGTTTTCTAAAATCTCAGCAGTGGATCATCTCCATCAAAATCATCTGGGATGCCTGTTAAAGTATATAACCCCAGCCAATCAGTATTTAGAATTGGATTGAGATATCACATTTTTAGGAAGCTCTCCAAGGGATTTGTTTCACTATAAGTTTTAGAAACACTGGTGTAACATAAGGCAAATTTCCAAAATCCACAAAATATTTGCATGATTGCAATAAGAATTTGAGCAATGCACAGTTCCTTAATTTGAGGACAGATACATACTTGTGAACAGACATATACTTTTGTGTTTATGTTTATGATGGCCTAAAGAAGACTAATATGAGCACATTCTGAAACAAGACAATCTAAGTGCCAGAACTACCATGTAAATTGTTCGTTATGGACTGAATGTTTGTGTCCTTGCAAAATTCATGTGTTGAAATCTAATCCCAATGTGATGGTATTAGGAGGTGGGGCATTTGGGAGGTAATTATGTAATGAGGATGAAGCTCTCAGGAATGAGATTAGTGCCCTTATAAGAAAAGGTCAGGGAGCTAGCTGGTTTTCTTTCTCCAAGGGGAGGGGTGTGGTGATGCAAAGGGAAGTTGGCATTCTGCAACCCAGAGGAAGGCTCTCCCCAAACTCAACCATGCTGGCACCCTGATCTCAGACTTCCAGCTTCCAGAACTGTGAGAAACAAATTTCTGCTGTTTTCAAGCAACTCATTCTATGGTACTTCCTTACGGTGGCCCTAACTGACTAAGACAGTGTTCGTACTTCCTTGTATTCTCCACAGTACTGGCCATAGGATGAGCTACTCTGATTTTCATGATTAGATAAAGTAGGAATGAAGATCACCTTGATATGTAAAAGATGCATTATTATAAGGTGAGGGGAAAAAGCAAACATGCATAAAATAACTAACTGTGAATGAAGACTCCCCAGTGGCTTGAATGTTTCAAGAGGAAAGAAAATTGAGCTAGTACTCAACTTTGGTTGTATATGCATGCTCTCTACAACAGTTCCTTATATTTATATTTGCTTTATATTCCACAATAAGCAACTTTATTTCCACAAAATTTCATTCTTTAATTACGTCAATATTAATTTTAATTTTGTTTTATATTGTTGTTATTAAGAAACTTGTTTTATTGAGACTTTATACTGCAGTGTATGCGATAAGCTACATGTATGTTTATATTTAGCTTTATAGTTGAACATAGTCAAGTTATATTTAAATAATTTAAGCCAATTTTAGAACCTATGGGTTTTTATATTTTTCTTTCCCTCCTAAAATGGGTCTGTGAATGATTGTACAAAAGTGTGAGAAATATGGGTCTAGGATATGAGACTACTCTCTTTGCCTGGCTAATTCCATCTCATTCTTAGTATCTCATAATAGGAATTTCTTGCTGTGTGTTGCTTTCGAGGACCTCAGCAGAACAGAATTAAGCACAAGTGGAGTTATTCACTGCTATCAGAGCAGGCACATCCAAGCACTGTGATCACCTGCCTACTAGATTCTGTAACTTCTGAGTGTTGTCCATTCGCTCATTGAGAATTTTCTCCACACACTCTGCCCTTCTCTCTTCCATGGAATGTCAGTGAGGATGAATGTCATCAACAGGCCCCCTACGCTCTGCTCTCCATTTGGGTTTGGCCAATTTGAAGCCCCAGTACAAGAGCAGAGAGGCGGAAGTGATGGAATTCGATATTATTTTTTCTCTTGTTCTTTTTTGTAAGGTACCTTGGGCTGTAAGTGTCTCTTGACAAAAGGCACTGCCCCTCTCAGCGCGGCTCTATCTCCAGAACTCTCGTACAGGGTTGCAGTGACAGATCCCTCTTCTCATCTCTTCAAGCCTGTGGGAAGCAATGACTTTACCATTACTAGCCTTGCCTAGTTCTGCTCTACCTTGTCCATGACTTTGTAAACAGTATATTTATTAAACACCACTCAAATGATTCTAATATTTCTTATTAGTGCACTCAATAATATACTTTGTGGTGACAGATTCCTCTTTCAAAATTCCATTCAATTTCTAGCACAGTGTGTGCAATGCATGTGCTCCATAGATATTTCTTTGATGGATAACATTACTATTAGCTAGAGGTATTGATTAAATCAAAATTAAAATTCAGATGTAGAGAAGGACAATGCTATTGGCCACACTATTACTTTAAAAAATATTTAACTTTCATTTATTATTTTAACCTCCAGCTACTTGTATTATTAAAATTCTGTGGATTGCAATCGAAGCTGCCAAGTAGTTTTAAAGTAATAACTGTGACTTGAAATCACTTTGCATAGATGGTAGGACACTAGTTCTTTAAGCTGATGTTTTCAACAGAACATCAACATGCACTAGAAGTTTCTCCAATATGCCCAGCATTGGTTTTATTAGTGTTGTATTAATATAACTGTTTACAGTTATCTTGCAAAGTAACATTAGTCACATCTTTTTACCTAAACTTAATGATACCTAGTGTTCAGTCTTTAAACATGATGAGTATAATAAATCTCAAAATTAAACCATTTTGTATGAGATAATCACTGTCTTTTAAATATTTGGATTAGTTGATAGACTGTAAAGGGCACTTTAAATAGAGAAAAATGTCATTTCAAAGATTTAGGATGCATTAGAAACATTTTACATTGAAGATGCACTATAAAATATCATTGATATTTTATCTTCACCTCCAGTATATATGTTGAAAAAAAATTTGTATTGCTACTTTTCTTTGAATAAGAGTTCATCACATATGATAAATATGCTGGAGTATAAAAAATACATAAGAAAACTTAGGAGACTCTTCTACACACTTCTTTTTATGTACCCTCAGATCCTATAAGATCAGTATAGCTCTCCATCCTCACTGCTACTGTCTTAGAGTAAAACAACTGCAACTGCCTCCTGAATTACTGTAGCAGTCCATTTTACTACTTCTCACATCTCATTCAGTCTTGCCTCACAACACTTCCTTCTTTATGGTAGCTAAGATAATACTTCAAAGTAACACATTTAATCTGCTCACTTTCTTGTTTAAAATTCTGTAATGTTTTCCCATAGAATCAAGATAAAGTACAAACTTCTTAATTTTAAATATAAGATTCTTTGTTATTTGGCCCATGGTTACCTCTGTAACGTACTATCTCCAATCTTTCTCAAGTGTGTCTCTGAATATTCCACACACACTGAAGTCCATGCAGTTCTCCTAAAGCAACAGCTGTAAAAGTCTCTGAATTAGCATCTCTCTCTTTGTAATATGTTTGGCCACGGTCAAATCTGGCAAGACAAAGAGGGAAATAGATTCAGCAGTAAACTTAATCACCTGTGAACTGAAAAAGCCTTGCACATGTTTGATCTTGATCATTGAGAATGAAGTATTAATGCATATTAATGAAAAAAGTCAAGAACTCATTTCATAAACATTTGAAAGAAAAGAAAAGCATGTTCTATGTTCCTAGAGTATTTACAGAAAAATTAAAAATAGAAACTAGATTTCACATTCCAAGAATAATAGTTCCCTCTGAAAAACTTTTGTTATAATCAGGTTCTATTTTCTATTTTTTGTAGTTATTCAGCCAGAATACACATAATAGAATCATGGCAAATATTTAAAATATAAAATTGCACTTCTCTGTATACAGTGAGTTGAATTTAGTTGTTATATTTTTATTTCTGAAGTGATAAATAATAAACTGAGCCAAGAAGAGTAGAAAGATCAAAGTTATCAGAGGGTAGGTTTTATGGAAGACATTTCTTGTAATTCCCTTCTATTCTGGAGTACACTTTTAAACACACGTAGTAGAGACCAAGACATCGTCATCCAGAATAGGAACTGTAGTAAGGGTAAAATATGAATCTCGCATCTCTAGGCAGCTTTATACAACTGCCATTCTAATTGAAAGCAATATAAAATCTTTCTTTTCTGGAAAAACTCAGTTTTCATATCAAAGGCATGAAAGAAAATTTGTATTAGCTTTAAATTCATGATTTGAGAGAAGCAATGGCAAAATAAGAGAAAATACTGGAGGAGGTATGTGAAAATAATTTACAGTTTAGCACAAAAATTGTTTTTATAGTTATAAATATTGCCACATAACTGACATAAAACTGAAAATATTGATATTGAATTGGGAAGACACTGTTAGAATTATGAGAAAAACTTGCAAATGTATAAAATTTAAACTTTTAATAATAACATGAAATACAGAATAAAAGTGTTAATCAGTTAATTGTTTTATCTACTACTCTGTTATAAGAACTATTAAGTACAGTGTAATTGCCTTGACAGATGTTTATGTAATATGTATTTAACAACAAGATATGTAGATTGTTTTATTTCTGTAACAACTTGTGCTATACCCAATGATTTTGTACAATTATTTACATTATCAAAAGAGTTTAGGATATTAAAACAAATAAATGACAGTGTTTTGCCAGCAAATAAACCTATATTTCCATGTGTGAATGAATCCTTGAAAGGCAAAAAAAATGTTAAATTATCTTTCACTAAATAACTTTTATTCACCAAATGAGGGAGTGCCACAAGTATGATTTTGAAACTAAGAAATGCATCTAAAATAGAGCAAAGAATGTAGATTTTAACAGATATTAAGATAGACTCCGAGTTTACACTATTAAGAAGGTTGTGGAATTGGCATAAGAATGTTTAAATAAACCAATGGAACAAATTGAGGAGCTCTGAACTAGAACCATGGAAATATAAAATCGTGATATGATATTGGTGGCATCATAAATCAATGAGGAAAACATGAACTATTTGGTAGAAGGAAACAGTCTCCTCTGGAAAATAAAAAAGTTAAATCCTGACCCTACACCATATACAAGGTTTAAATCCAGCTGGATAAAATATTTGCATAAAAAGGCAACTATAATTTTATATGATATATACTTATATAAATTATAATGCTAGAACAATTCTCACCACAAGACTGTAATGTGGATCCTTTGTAAATACTTGCCCCATTTTCTTCCCATCTCATATAAAAATAACAATAATAATTAATGTTTATTTAGTATTTACTATTTATTGCTACTATTACTACTACTACTGCTGCTACTGCTGCTACTAATGTTAATAATAATAATCGATGTTATTTGACACTATTTAGCTAGCCTTTGCTAAATTCATTACAATAAACAGTGCAGTAGATACTATGAAAACTGGGTTTTGAGATATCGAATAACCTGTTAAGGGATACAAGACTAATAAATGTTAAACGTTGGGTTTAACTTTGAAAACTCGAAACTAATATATTGACTCTGCACTTAATCATTCCACAGTACTCTCTCACATGATTCTCCTATAAGATATGATATAACAGTTCCCTGCTTATTTATCTTTTGGAGAATGTTGCAGTAGGGTGAAACATATGTTCCTCACTGGCTTGTTTCCTCTTAAAACTCATTCCAAAGAGGAGGTGCTTAGTTGAATCAAATGTATTGGGTCAATGAGGATATCTTGTCTCATTTTGAGAGACACATGTTTCTTACTTAACCAACACTCTAAATCAATTATTCTTAACATCAAACTTACCGGCTAGTCAAATTTGGTAATTCACTCAAAAATATACATCAAATATTCAAAGTCATATGTATTCAGAATTTGTTTTATCCTTCATTTCCAAGGCATATATATCATACATATATAATCCAGCATTAGTGTAGTCTGTAGAAGATAGGACTGTTTCTTTTTAGTAGAGGCTCAAACAAGTATATGATGCCCCCAAATTTCAAAATAACGGAAAATGGCAATCCATCCCAGCAAATCACTATTCATACTTTAAAAAATATTTTCTCCCTGCTATCTTTTCTGTGGTTTTCTAAGAATGTGAATCTGCATTTAATATTCTACATGCCATCCTAGTGTTCTGAGACCTAGAGTCAGAGTACGAGGTATAACTGGGTGCCACTCACTCTTTCTCAAAACATATTGTAGAGGAAGAAATCATATTTGCCAAAAGAGCAGAATGTTGAAGCGACATGTAAAATTTTAATTAATGTCCTGATTCACTCTGTAACTCACACCCAATTACAACCATATTACTTTTTGTTGTGTTTCCTTTGCTTGGCTGTGATGAGATGCAAAGAGCAAGATCTACCAGTCACCTGCACTGGCGTATGTGTGTCATATTCGCTTGATCCTAATAATATTTTTAGTTACTATTATATGTAGACGTTTAATTATTAAAACATTTTTTGTATTTTTTTTGTAACTTGCCTCAACTTCATTGTGTAAAAGGCAAAGCTGTAAATAGATTCATCCAAAGACTGGCATTTATCTTGTCATTATCTGTCACTCTGTTTTGCCTGTTAACCTATTTTACCAGCAGACGTTTAATAATTTTAATGGTACAATTTAATGTCTCAAGCATTTAGTATTAAACCAATGTAGCAGTGTCTGAAACACAGAGAAAAAATGTTTCTAGGGTGGTGGAGACATGTTAAGAGGAGGTTCAGTAGCTTTTTCAGTAACAAATGAAACTCAAGGCTCCATAAATTTTATTAGGTTCTTTGATATAGTACTGTTGAAATCTTCACTAGCTTATTTATAAATTTCCTACCTATTCTGACCTCAAATAGACTTTCATTTCTGGTTCTGAACTTCTTTCAAGAGGACAGAATTTAATCCAGTAGAGAGATTATCATGTGCCATGTACCAGATAACACAAAGACCTTCTCCAAATGGTTCTAAGTTGGAACCAAGAATGTGAGAAGAGATCTCACCCTATCACCACTCATGTCTTTAACTATCAGAACCTTTTATAAGGAGCCTCTGATGAGCCATGTACTCGGACATTCAAGCACCATATTTTCCACCATCCATCACTTTTATTGGTATGTATTTGACCAAGGTCATCAGCTCTGATATTGAGGTTATCCTCAGACTGAAAATAGGTCTAAAATTTTGCTGAATGATTTGATGGTTTACTTCCTGCTAGAAGCAACTCTGGAATTGATTCTTACTCGTGATCCTAAGTGTTCATTGCTGACAACGGATACTGTGCTACATTTAGGTGTGCTCCAGATGTCAGGTTGAGCATAACCGTAACACACTTACAGAATATTTTCCCCTTTTTTGCAGTTGCTCAAAAATTTTATACATGTCGTAAGATTTTTTTTTCTTAGTAGTTTTACCTGATTTTATTTTCTCATACCAGCCTAAGAGTCTTACTTGTCTATAAAATATAAGTAATAATCAATATTTCCGCAATCCCAAATATTTAACTCATGGAGACAGATTATTATTTCAAAATGTAATTACTATATTGGGACAAATATATCAAAATTGTTGGACTAATACAGAATTTCATGACATGATATATATCTCTTAAAACTGTGCCTAGTGCAAAGGGTTCAATAATAAATAGCTATGATGATGAAGAGGAGGATTATTATTATTTTTACATTGACCCTTACTTAGTTTGTATGGACATGTAATTATGATTCCCAAGTTGTCGAGTTTATTCTGCATTTTTTTCTATTTTTTAAAGCTTTTTCTTGTAATTTACTATTACCTGAAATTTGATGAGTAATACTGATAGACTTAATTGCAAGTTAGGAAAAACAATAGGCGCAATGAGGCCTAAATATGTGTACTTTTAGAAGACACAAGTCTGTATACTTTCTCAGGTTACCATTGAAGCACTGAGAGCCTCTCTGACGTGTCTACCACCTGATATATTCAAAACAATGTTGGACGATACTAAAGCTTTAGTGAAATCAGATGGATTTGTGCATACTATTTTGGGGTAGAAATAGACACTAATATAGCTAGTTCAGACATTAAAATTTAGACATAAACATTTAGGTAATTGGTTTTATTAAACAAATAAACGTTTTGACAGTTTATCCATTAAAATAGCTTGCTCAGTTATTTCACATTTGAGGTAAGGAAACTGAGACTTAGATAGGTTAATTTGTCCAAGTTCACATAAGTTATGAGAGACAAAGTCAGGTCTCCACTCAGGAAATTTTCAAGCTAAATTCAGTCTTCTTTCTGCAACAAATTTCTTCCTCACTGTGTTTATTATTTTCCTCTGTGGGGCTGTGTGTGTGTGTGTGTGTGTGTGTGTGTGTGTGTGTGCACGCATGGTAATGGTGGTAGTGAGGAACGCATATTACATAGTTTTTTTTAAAAAAAAACTGTTGTACCTAACACAAATCTTTAAGTTAGACACAGAGTCAAACTCTTTGCTAAGGTTTTTTTTTTTTTTTAATGTATTTTGACCTCTTTCCCAAATGCTCAAAAGCCCTATCTACCAACTTCCACTACCTTCAAATGTCAGACAAACTTCTCATTGCTTTATTATGAAAAACACATTCTTATAAGGTCTTATGATTCCTGGTTTCAGTCTACAAAGCTCTTTTGGATTGTTTGCAAGAAATATTATCAGTGGAATTTTAGAAGCTGCAAGCTGACATTAATTCTGTATAAGTATAGGCAGTAATCATGGTTAAGACAATACTAGAAAGGCAGTGTAAAAAGTTCAAAAAAGGAATCTGTTTTTTTTAGTTTCATGACTATAATTTATTTCAAATGAGGATGTCAGGAAAGTTTATTTTCCATAAACTTCTCTCAGATGTCTGTGCCTGAGAACTTTGATTATAAGAACTTGACAGTGTAGATCCTCTGAGTCCTCGCATGAGACACGACTACAGTAAAAGATCAAATATCCCCCAACAGAAGTGAGTCTCAATTTTACACAATATGCAATTTCAAATTAGTTAACTTGTAATATTGTTTTCTTTTTCATTTCTACCAAGAAGCTGAGAAGCTGATTTGGGATTCATTTACATTCAGTAAACAAAATGAAATCTGTCACTGCTCCCATCCTCAAAGACTAGAAGAATGTGGCGGAGATTAATGGTCATGATTAACTGCCTACAGGTTGTAGTTTCATGCCCCAGTGATTATTCTGTCATTATTCTGCATGAGATGCTACTAGAGCCATATATGCTTTCAGCCACAAAGCCAGACGAGACCAAAAGGTCAAGCTACTTAGTCGCTTGATATTCCCTCGTTCTAGAATGTGTACTCCCAGCAAAAACCATTG
>NW_028124201.1:0-39024 GCF_965194825.1 Balaenoptera physalus | reverse complement strand
GTGCTGGGAGAAGCCCCCAGAAATTTATATCTCCTTACTTATGTTTGTTTTTTAAATTTAATTTCTATTTCTTATCGGAGTAAATTTGATTAGAGTGTTTTGATTGTCTGGCTGTACAGAATCTGCTCAAATATTCATACATATGTCTGTTCATCTTCGGTTCCTGTTACCATGTATGTGATTACAGAATGTATATTTTAAAGGTATTGGTGATTATATAATTCTTATACTTTATCTTTTATATGTTTATATACATTTAACATACATTAGTATATGTATGTTAACCCCATAGTCCTAATTTACCCATCCTCCCACCTTTCATTTTGGCTAACCATTAGTTTATTTGATAAGTCTGTGAGTGTCTTTTTCTGTGGAAATATGTTCATTGGTAGCAATCTTAGGATAACATGTATAAATGATATCATAGGATATTTGTCATACCCTTTTCACTTACTTAACCTTATATGATTATTTCTAGGCTCAACTGTAGTCCTGAAAACAGCATTGTTCATTTTTTTCCCGAGGCTACTATTCCATTCTGTACATATACCACTTCTTCTTTTTCCATTCATCCGTTTATGGACCTTTTTTTGGCTTCCATGTCTTGGCTATTTCCATATTGCTGCAGTGCACATTTGCCTGCCTCTGTCTTTCCTATCCTGGTGGTCTTAGTTTTTAGGCTCAAAGGTGCCCTGCCGCATCATATGGTAGCTCAATTTTTACCTTGAAAAGCAGCTCCATTCAGTTTTTGTTAGTGCTCTTACCACTTTACATCCCACCAGCAGCTAGGAGGTATGAGTTGTCTAAAACCCATTCAGCATTTACAGTTTGTAGACTTTTTGCTAATGGCCATTTGACTGGTGTGAGCTGAAACCTTTTTGGAGGTTGGAAACGCATGTGGCTAATAATTCCTTATACTGAGCTTTAACCATATCCTTTTTCTTTGTTTCCTTTTTTTGTTAAAGAGTGAGTACAACTTCCCTCCTCTATTGACTTCTTGAAAAATTTCTCATGTGTTGAATTTTCTTGCCTATTCCCTACCCCAGGGCATTTTTTGAGGGCAGGTGTCATTTAGAGCCCTGCATTCCTTGGGACTATTAAGCAACCATTAGCAGTGGGTTTAAAGCTGCTGTTGTGCGAAACAGCCACAAGGCGGCAGCATTATTACGTTCTCAACTCTTGTTACTTGGGCAACAGAGTCTTCCTGGAGGTAGGGTTCCGAGGTTGTAAATTAGAGTGGAATGTGCTTTGACAAGCCCCCAGAAGTTAATGTCTCCTTCCTTATGTTTGTTTTTTAAATTTAATTTCTATTTCTTATCAGAGTAAATTTGATTAGGGTGTGTTGATTGTCTGGCTGTACAGAATCTGCTCAATGATTCATACTTATGTCTGTTCACCTTTGGACCCTGTTACCATATATGTGATTACAGAACGTATATTTTAAAGGTATTGGGGATTATATAATTCATATAGTTTATCTGTTATATGTTATATACATTTAACATACATTAGTATATGTATGTTAACTCCATAGTCCTAATTTACCCATCCTCCCACCTTTCCTTTTGGCTAACCATTAGTTTATTCGATAAGTCTGTGAGTGTCTTTTTCTGTGGAAATATGTTCATTGGTAGCAATCTTAGGATAACATGTATAAATGATATCATAGGATATTTGTCATACCTTTTTGACTTACTTATCCTTATATGATTATTTCTAGGCTCAACTGTGGTCCTGAAAACGGCATTGTTCATTTTTCTTCTGAGGCTACCATTCTATTTTGTACGTATACCACTTCTTCTTTGTCCATTCATCTGTGCATGGACCTTTTTTTTGCTTCCATGTCTTGGCTGTTTCAATATTGCTGCAGTGCACATTTGCCTGCCTCTGTCTTTCCGATTCTGGTGGTCTTAGTTTATAGGCTCTAAAGGTGCCCTGCCGCATCATATGGTATCTCAATTTTTACCTTATAAAGCAGCTCCATTCAGTTTTTCTTAGTGCTATTACCACTTTACATCCCACCAGCAGCTAGGAGGTATGAGTTGTCTAAAACCCATTCAGCATTTAGAGTTTGTAGACTTTTTGCTGATGGCCATTTGACTGGTGTGAGCTGCAGTCTTTTTGGAGGTTGGATACGCTTTTGGTTAATAATTCCTTATAATGAGCTTTAGGCATATCCTTTTTCTTCTTTTCCTTTTTCTGTTAAAGTGTGAGTACAACTTCCCTCTTCATATTGACTTCTTGAAAAATTTCTCATGTGTTGAATTTTCTTGCGTATTCCCTACCCCAGGGCATTTTTTGAGGGCAGGTGTCATTTAGAGCCCTGCAGTCCTTGTGACTATTAAGCAACCATTAGCACTGGGTTTAAAGCTGCTGTTGTGGGAAACAGCCACAAGGCGGCAGCATTATTACATTCTCAACTCTTGTTACTAGGGCAACAGAGTCTTCCTGGAGGTAGTGTTCGGAGGTTGTAAATTAGAGTGGAATGTGCTGGGACAAGCCCCCAGAAGTTTATGTCTCCTTACTTATGTTTGTTTTTTAAATTTAATTTCTATTTCTTATTGGAGTAAATTTGATTAGAGTGTTTTGATTGTCTGGCTGTACAGAATCTGCTCAATGATTCAAACATATGTCTGTTCATGTTCGGATCCTGTTACCATGTATGTGATTACAGAATATATATTTTAAAGGTATTGGTGATTATATAATTCATATACTTTATCTGTTATATGTTTATATACATTTAAAATACATTAGTATATGTATGTTAACCCCATAGTCCTAATTTACCCATCCCCCCACCTTTCATTTTGGCTAACCATTAGTTTATTTGATAAGTCTGTGGGTGTCTTCTTTTGTGGAAATATGTTCATTGATAGCAATCTTAGGATAACATGTATAAATGATATCATAGGATATTTGTCATACCCTTTTGACTTACTTAACGTTATATGATTATTTCTAGGCTTAACTGTAGTCCTGAAAACGGCATTGTTCATTTTTTTCGCGAGGCTACTATTACATTTGGTACGTATACCACTTCGTCTTTGTCCATTCATCTGTTTATGGACCTTTTTTTTGCTTCCATGTCTTGGCTATTTCAGTATATTTGCAGTGCACATTTGCCTGCCTCTGTCTTTCCGATTCTGGTGGTCTTAGGTTATAGGCCCAAAGGTGCCATGCCGCATCATATGGTAGCTCAGTTTTTTCCTTTTCAAGCAGCTCCATTCAGTTTGCGTTAGTGCTGTTACGACTTTACATTCCACCAGCAGCTAGAAGGTACACATTTCTCTAAAACCCCTTCAGCATTTATAGTTTGTAGACATTTTACTGATGGTCATGACTGGTGTGAGCTGAAACCTTTTTGAATTTGAATTTGCATGTGGCTAATAATTCCTTATACTGAGCTTTAGGCATGTCCTTTTTTTGTTTTCCTTTTTTTTAAAGAGTGAGTACAACTTCCCTCCTTTTATTGACATCTTGAAAAATTTCTCATGTGTTGAATTTTCTTGCCTATTCCCTACCCTAGGGCATGTTTTGTGGGCCTGTGTCATTTACAGCCCTGCAGTCCTTGTGACTACATAAGCAAACATTGGCACTGGGTTTAAAGCTGCTGTTGTGGGAAACAGCCACAAGGCGGCAACATTATTACGTTGTCAACTCTTGTAATAGGGCAACAGAGTCTTCCTGGAGGTAGTTTTCCAAGGTTGTATATTAGAGTGGAATGTGCTGGGACAAGCCCCCAGATGTTTTTGTCTCCTAACTTATGTTTGCTTTTAAATTTAATTTCTATTTCTTATCGGAGTAAATTTGATAAGAGTGTTTTGATTGTCTGGCTGTACAGAATCTGCTCAATGATTCATACGTATGTCTGTTCATCTTCGGAACCTATTAGCATGTATGTGATTACAGAATGTATATTTTAAAGGTATTGGTGATTATATAATTTATATAGTTCGTATGTTATATGTTTATATACATTTAACATATATTAGTATATGTATGTTAACCCCATAGTCCTAATTTACCCATCTTCCCACCTTTCATTTTGGCTAACCATTAGTTTATTTGATAAGTCTGTGAGTGTCTTTTTCTGTGGAAATATGTTCATTGGTAGCAATCTTAGGATAACATGTATAAATGATATCATAGGATATTTGTCATACCCTTTTGACTTACTTAACCTTATATGATTATTTGTAGGCTCAACTGTAGTCGTGAAAACGGCATTGTTCCTTTTTTTCCCGAGGCTCCTATTCCATTTGGTAAGTATACCACTTCATCTTTGTCCATTCATTTGTTTATAGACCTTTTTTTTGCTTCCATGTCCTGGCTACTTCAATATTGTTGCAGTGCATATTTGCCTGCATCTGTCTTTCCGATTTTGGTGGTTTTATATTATAG
Organism: Balaenoptera physalus; assembly: GCF_965194825.1. Lineage (NCBI taxonomy): Eukaryota > Metazoa > Chordata > Mammalia > Artiodactyla > Balaenopteridae > Balaenoptera > Balaenoptera physalus. The sequence goes on along the minus strand of NW_028124201.1, from coordinate 34,620 downwards.
GCCCAAAAGGTGCCCTGCCGCATCATATGTTTACTCAATTTTTACCTTTTCAAGCAGCTCCATTCAGTTTTCGTTAGTGCTCTTACCACTTTACATCCCACCGGCACCTAGAAGGTACACAGTTCTCTAAAACCCCTTCAGCATTTATAGTTTGTAGACTTTTTGCTGCTGGTCATGACTGGTGTGAGCTGAAACCTTATTGAATTTGAATTTGCATATGGCTAATAATTTCCTTTACTGAGCTTTAGGCATGCCCTTTTTTTCTTTTCCTTTTTTTTAAAGAGCGAGTACAGCCTCCCTCCTCTTATTGACTTCTGGAAAAATTTCTTATGTGTTGAATTTTCTTGCCTATTCCCTACCCCAGGGCATTTTTTGAGGGCCTGTGTCATTTACAGCCCTGCAGTCCTAGTGAGTATATAAGCAACCATTGGCACTGGGTTTAAAGCTGCTGTTGTGGGAAATAGCCACAAGGCAGCAGCATTATTACGTTCTCAACACTTGTTACTAGGGCAGCAGAATCTTCCTGGAGGTAGTGTTCCGAGGTTGTAAACTAGAGTGGAATGTGCTGGGACAAGCCCCCAGAAGTTTATATCTCCTTACTTATGTTTGTTTTTTAAATTTATTTTCTACTTCTTATCGGAGTAAATTTGGTTAGAGTGTTTTGATTGTCTGGCTGTACAGAATCTGCTCAATGTTTCATACATATGTCTGTTCATCTTCCGATCCTGTTACCATGTATGTGATTACAGAATGTATATTTTGAAGGGATTGGTGATTATATAATTCATATCATTTATATGTTATATGTTTATGTACATTTAACTTACATTAGTATATTTATGTTAACCCCATAGTCCTAATTTACCCATCCCCCCACCTTTCATTTTGGCTAACCATTAGTTTATTTGATAAGTCTGTAAGTGTCTTTTTCTGTGGAAATATGTTCATTGGTAGCAATCTTAGGATAACATGTATAAATGATATCATAGGACATTTGTCATACCCTTTTGACTTACTTATCGTTATATGATTATTTCTAGGCTCAACTGTAGTCCTGAAAACGGCATTGTTCATTTTTTTCCCGAGGCTACTATTCCATTCTGTCCATATACAACTTCTTCTTTTTCCCGTCATCTGTTTATGGATCTTTTTTTTGCTTCCATGTCTTGGCTCTTTCAATATTGCTGCAGTGCACATTTGCCTGCCTCTGTCTTTCCTATTCTGGTGGTCTTAGGTTATAGGCCCAAAAGTTGCCCTGCCACATCATATGGTAGCTCAATTTTCACCTTTTCAAGCAGCTCCATTCAGTTTGCATTAGTGCTGTTGCCACTTTACATCCCACCAGCAGCCAGAAGGTACACAGTTCTCTAAAACCCCCTCAGCATTTATCGTTTGTAGACTTTTTGCTGATGGTTATGACTGGTGTGAACTGAAACCTTTTTGAATTTGAATTTGCTTGTGGCTTATAATTCCTTATACTGAGCTTTAGGCATGTCCTTTTTTTTCTTTTCCTTTTTTTTTAAAGAGTGAGTACAACTTCCCTCCTCTTATTGACTTCTTGAAAAATTTCTCATATATTGAATTTTATTGCCTACTGCCTACGACAGGGCATGTTTTGAGGGCCTGTGTCATTTAGAGCCCTGCAGTCCTTGTGACTATATAAGCAACCATTGGCACTGGGTTTAAAGCTGCTGTTGTGGGAAACAGCCACAAGGCGGCAGCATTATTACGTTCTCAACTCTTGTTACTAGGGCAACTGAGTCTTCCTGGAGGCAGTTTTCCAAGTTTGTAAATTAGAGTGGAATGTGCTGGGACAAGCCCCAGAAGTTTATGTCTCCTTACTTATGTTTGTTTTTTAAACTTAATTTATATTTCTTGTCAGAGTAAATTTGATTAGAGTGTTTTGATTGTCTGGCTGTACAGAATCTGCTCAATGATTCATATTTATGTTTCTTCATCTTCGGAACCTGTTACCATGTATGTGATCACAAAATATAAATTTTCAAGGTATTGGTGATTATATAATTCATATAGTTTATCTGTTATATGTTTATATACATTTAACATACATTAGTATATGTATGTTAACCCCATAGTCCTAATTTACCCATCCTCCCACCTTTCATTTTGGCTAACCATTAGTTTCTTTGGTAAGTCTGTGAGTGTGTTTTTCTGTGGAAATATGTTCATTGGTAGCAATCTTAGGATAACATGTATAAATGATATCATAGGATGTTTGTCATACCCTTTTCACTTACTTAACCTTATATGATTATTTCTAGGCTCAACTGTAGTCCTGAAAACGGCATTGTTCATTTTTTTCGCGAGGCTACTATTACATTTGGTACGTATACCACTTCGTCTTTGTCCATTCATCTGTTTATGGACCTATTTTCTGCTTCCATGTCTTGGCTATTTCAATATTGCTGCAGTGCACATTTGCCTGCCTGTGTTTTTCACATTCTGGTGGTCTTAGGTTATAGGCCCAAAAGGTGCCATACCGCATCATATGGCAACTCAATTTTTACCTTTTCAAGCATCTCCATTCAGTTAGCATTAGTGTTGCTACCACGTTACATCCCAGCAGCAGCTTGAAGGTACACAGTTCTCTAAAACCCCTTCAGCATTTATAGTTTGTAGACATTTTGCTGATGGTTATGACTGGTGTGAGCTGAAACCTTTTTGAATTTGAATTTGCATGTGGCTAATAATTCCTTATACTGAGCTTTAGGCATGTCCTTTTTTTGTTTTCCTTTTTTTTAAAGAGTGAGTACAACTTCCCTCCTCTTATTGACTTCTTGAAAAATTTCTCATGTGTTGAATTTTCTTGCCTATTCCCTACCCCAGGGCATTTCTTGAGGGCCTGTGTCATTTACAGTCCTGCAGTCCTTGTGACTATGTAAGCAACCATTGGCACTGGGTTTAAAGCTGCTTTTGTGGGAAACAGCCACATGGTGGCAGCATTATTACGTCCTCATCTCTTGTTAATGGGGCAAAAGACTCTTCCTGGAGGTAGTGTTCCAAGGTTGTAAATTAGAGTGGAATGTGCTGGGACAAGCCCCCAGAAGTTTATCTCTCCTTACTTATGTTTGTTTTTTAAATTTAATTTCTATTTCTTATCGGAGTAAATCTGACTAGAGTGTTTTGATTTTCTGGCTGTACAGAATCTGCTCATTGATTCATATTTATGTTTGTTCATCTTCGGATCCTGTTACCATGTATGTGATTACAGAATATATATTTTAAAGGTATTCGTGATTATATAATTCATATACTTTATACGTTATATGTTTATATACATTTAACATACATTAGTATGTGTATGTTAACCCCATAGTCCTAATTTACCCATCCTCCCACCTTTCATTTTGGCTAACCATTAGTTTATTTGATAAGTCTGTGAGTGTCTTTTTCTGTGGAAATAAGTTCATTGGTAGCAATTTTACGATAACATATATAAATGATATCATAGGATATTTGTCATACCCTTTTCACTTACTTAACCTTATATGATTATTTCTAGGTTCAACTGTAGTCCTGAAAACGGCATTGTTCATTTTTTTCACGAGGCTACTATTCCATTCTGTCCATATACCACTTCGTCTTTGTCCATACATCTGTTTATGGACCTTTTTTTTCCTTCCATGTCTTGGCTATTTCCATATTGCTCCAGTGCACATTTGCCTGCCTCTGTCTTTCCGATTCTGGTGGTCTTAGTTTATAGGCTCAAAGGTGTCCTGCCGCATCATATGGTAGCTCAATTTTTACCTTGTAAAGGAGCTCCATTCAGTTTTTGTTAGTGCTGTTACCACTTTACATCCCACCAGCAGCTAGGAGGTATGAGTTGTCTAAAACCCATTCAGCATTTATAGTTTGTAGACTTTTTGCTAATGGCCATTTGACTGGTGTGAGCTGAAACCTTTTTGGAGGTTGGAAACGCATGTGGCTAATAATTCCTTATACTGAGCTTTAACCATATCCTTTTTCTTCGTTTCCTTTTTTTGTTAAAGAGTGAGTACAACTTCCCTCCTCTATTGACTTCTTAAAAAATTTCTCATGTGTTGAATTTTCTTGCCTATTCCCTACCCCAGGGCATTTTTTGAGGGCAGGTGTCATTTAGAGCCCTGCATTCCTTGGGACTATTAAGCAACCATTAGCAGTGGGTTTAAAGCTGCTGTTGTGCGAAACAGCCACAAGGCGGCAGCATTATTACGTTCTCAACTCTTGTTACTTGGGCAACAGAGTCTTCCTGGAGGTAGGGTTCCGAGGTTGTAAATTAGAGTGGAATGTGCTTTGACAAGCCCCCAGAAGTTAATGTCTCCTTCCTTATGTTTGTTTTTTAAATTTAATTTCTATTTCTTATCAGAGTAAATTTGATTAGGGTGTGTTGATTGTCTGGCTGTACAGAATCTGCTCAATGATTCATACTTATGTCTGTTCACCTTTGGACCCTGTTACCATATATGTGATTACAGAACGTATATTTTAAAGGTATTGGGGATTATATAATTCATATAGTTTATCTGTTATATGTTATATACATTTAACATACATTAGTATATGTATGTTAACTCCATAGTCCTAATTTACCCATCCTCCCACCTTTCCTTTTGGCTAACCATTAGTTTATTCGATAAGTCTGTGAGTGTCTTTTTCTGTGGAAATATGTTCATTGGTAGCAATCTTAGGATAACATGTATAAATGATATCATAGGATATTTGTCATACCTTTTTGACTTACTTATCCTTATATGATTATTTCTAGGCTCAACTGTGGTCCTGAAAACGGCATTGTTCATTTTTCTTCTGAGGCTACCATTCTATTTTGTACGTATACCACTTCTTCTTTGTCCATTCATCTGTGCATGGACCTTTTTTTTGCTTCCATGTCTTGGCTGTTTCAATATTGCTGCAGTGCACATTTGCCTGCCTCTGTCTTTCCGATTCTGGTGGTCTTAGTTTATAGGCTCTAAAGGTGCCCTGCCGCATCATATGGTATCTCAATTTTTACCTTATAAAGCAGCTCCATTCAGTTTTTCTTAGTGCTATTACCACTTTACATCCCACCAGCAGCTAGGAGGTATGAGTTGTCTAAAACCCATTCAGCATTTAGAGTTTGTAGACTTTTTGCTGATGGCCATTTGACTGGTGTGAGCTGCAGTCTTTTTGGAGGTTGGATACGCTTTTGGTTAATAATTCCTTATAATGAGCTTTAGGCATATCCTTTTTCTTCTTTTCCTTTTTCTGTTAAAGTGTGAGTACAACTTCCCTCTTCATATTGACTTCTTGAAAAATTTCTCATGTGTTGAATTTTCTTGCGTATTCCCTACCCCAGGGCATTTTTTGAGGGCAGGTGTCATTTAGAGCCCTGCAGTCCTTGTGACTATTAAGCAACCATTAGCACTGGGTTTAAAGCTGCTGTTGTGGGAAACAGCCACAAGGCGGCAGCATTATTACATTCTCAACTCTTGTTACTAGGGCAACAGAGTCTTCCTGGAGGTAGTGTTCGGAGGTTGTAAATTAGAGTGGAATGTGCTGGGACAAGCCCCCAGAAGTTTATGTCTCCTTACTTATGTTTGTTTTTTAAATTTAATTTCTATTTCTTATTGGAGTAAATTTGATTAGAGTGTTTTGATTGTCTGGCTGTACAGAATCTGCTCAATGATTCAAACATATGTCTGTTCATGTTCGGATCCTGTTACCATGTATGTGATTACAGAATATATATTTTAAAGGTATTGGTGATTATATAATTCATATACTTTATCTGTTATATGTTTATATACATTTAAAATACATTAGTATATGTATGTTAACCCCATAGTCCTAATTTACCCATCCCCCCACCTTTCATTTTGGCTAACCATTAGTTTGTTTGATAAGTCTGTGGGTGTCTTCTTTTGTGGAAATATGTTCATTGATAGCAATCTTAGGATAACATGTATAAATGATATCATAGGATATTTGTCATACCCTTTTGACTTACTTAACGTTATATGATTATTTCTAGGCTTAACTGTAGTCCTGAAAACGGCATTGTTCATTTTTTTCGCGAGGCTACTATTACATTTGGTACGTATACCACTTCGTCTTTGTCCATTCATCTGTTTATGGACCTTTTTTTTGCTTCCATGTCTTGGCTATTTCAGTATATTTGCAGTGCACATTTGCCTGCCTCTGTCTTTCCGATTCTGGTGGTCTTAGGTTATAGGCCCAAAGGTGCCATGCCGCATCATATGGTAGCTCAGTTTTTTCCTTTTCAAGCAGCTCCATTCAGTTTGCGTTAGTGCTGTTACGACTTTACATTCCACCAGCAGCTAGAAGGTACACATTTCTCTAAAACCCCTTCAGCATTTATAGTTTGTAGACATTTTACTGATGGTCATGACTGGTGTGAGCTGAAACCTTTTTGAATTTGAATTTGCATGTGGCTAATAATTCCTTATACTGAGCTTTAGGCATGTCCTTTTTTTGTTTTCCTTTTTTTTAAAGAGTGAGTACAACTTCCCTCCTTTTATTGACATCTTGAAAAATTTCTCATGTGTTGAATTTTCTTGCCTATTCCCTACCCTAGGGCATGTTTTGTGGGCCTGTGTCATTTACAGCCCTGCAGTCCTTGTGACTACATAAGCAAACATTGGCACTGGGTTTAAAGCTGCTGTTGTGGGAAACAGCCACAAGGCGGCAACATTATTACGTTGTCAACTCTTGTAATAGGGCAACAGAGTCTTCCTGGAGGTAGTTTTCCAAGGTTGTATATTAGAGTGGAATGTGCTGGGACAAGCCCCCAGATGTTTTTGTCTCCTAACTTATGTTTGCTTTTAAATTTAATTTCTATTTCTTATCGGAGTAAATTTGATAAGAGTGTTTTGATTGTCTGGCTGTACAGAATCTGCTCAATGATTCATACGTATGTCTGTTCATCTTCGGAACCTATTAGCATGTATGTGATTACAGAATGTATATTTTAAAGGTATTGGTGATTATATAATTTATATAGTTCGTATGTTATATGTTTATATACATTTAACATATATTAGTATATGTATGTTAACCCCATAGTCCTAATTTACCCATCTTCCCACCTTTCATTTTGGCTAACCATTAGTTTATTTGATAAGTCTGTGAGTGTCTTTTTCTGTGGAAATATGTTCATTGGTAGCAATCTTAGGATAACATGTATAAATGATATCATAGGATATTTGTCATACCCTTTTGACTTACTTAACCTTATATGATTATTTGTAGGCTCAACTGTAGTCGTGAAAACGGCATTGTTCCTTTTTTTCCCGAGGCTCCTATTCCATTTGGTAAGTATACCACTTCATCTTTGTCCATTCATTTGTTTATAGACCTTTTTTTTGCTTCCATGTCCTGGCTACTTCAATATTGTTGCAGTGCATATTTGCCTGCATCTGTCTTTCCGATTTTGGTGGTTTTATATTATAGGCCCAAAAGGTGCCCTGCCGCATCATATGTTTACTCAATTTTTACCTTTTCAAGCAGCTCCATTCAGTTTTCGTTAGTGCTCTTACCACTTTACATCCCACCGGCACCTAGAAGGTACACAGTTCTCTAAAACCCCTTCAGCATTTATAGTTTGTAGACTTTTTGCTGCTGGTCATGACTGGTGTGAGCTGAAACCTTATTGAATTTGAATTTGCATATGGCTAATAATTTCCTTTACTGAGCTTTAGGCATGCCCTTTTTTTCTTTTCCTTTTTTTTAAAGAGCGAGTACAGCCTCCCTCCTCTTATTGACTTCTGGAAAAATTTCTTATGTGTTGAATTTTCTTGCCTATTCCCTACCCCAGGGCATTTTTTGAGGGCCTGTGTCATTTACAGCCCTGCAGTCCTAGTGAGTATATAAGCAACCATTGGCACTGGGTTTAAAGCTGCTGTTGTGGGAAATAGCCACAAGGCAGCAGCATTATTACGTTCTCAACACTTGTTACTAGGGCAGCAGAATCTTCCTGGAGGTAGTGTTCCGAGGTTGTAAACTAGAGTGGAATGTGCTGGGACAAGCCCCCAGAAGTTTATATCTCCTTACTTATGTTTGTTTTTTAAATTTATTTTCTACTTCTTATCGGAGTAAATTTGGTTAGAGTGTTTTGATTGTCTGGCTGTACAGAATCTGCTCAATGTTTCATACATATGTCTGTTCATCTTCCGATCCTGTTACCATGTATGTGATTACAGAATGTATATTTTGAAGGGATTGGTGATTATATAATTCATATCATTTATATGTTATATGTTTATGTACATTTAACTTACATTAGTATATTTATGTTAACCCCATAGTCCTAATTTACCCATCCCCCCACCTTTCATTTTGGCTAACCATTAGTTTATTTGATAAGTCTGTAAGTGTCTTTTTCTGTGGAAATATGTTCATTGGTAGCAATCTTAGGATAACATGTATAAATGATATCATAGGACATTTGTCATACCCTTTTGACTTACTTATCGTTATATGATTATTTCTAGGCTCAACTGTAGTCCTGAAAACGGCATTGTTCATTTTTTTCCCGAGGCTACTATTCCATTCTGTCCATATACAACTTCTTCTTTTTCCCGTCATCTGTTTATGGATCTTTTTTTTGCTTCCATGTCTTGGCTCTTTCAATATTGCTGCAGTGCACATTTGCCTGCCTCTGTCTTTCCTATTCTGGTGGTCTTAGGTTATAGGCCCAAAAGGTGCCCTGCCACATCATATGGTAGCTCAATTTTCACCTTTTCAAGCAGCTCCATTCAGTTTGCATTAGTGCTGTTGCCACTTTACATCCCACCAGCAGCCAGAAGGTACACAGTTCTCTAAAACCCCCTCAGCATTTATCGTTTGTAGACTTTTTGCTGATGGTTATGACTGGTGTGAACTGAAACCTTTTTGAATTTGAATTTGCTTGTGGCTTATAATTCCTTATACTGAGCTTTAGGCATGTCCTTTTTTTTCTTTTCCTTTTTTTTTAAAGAGTGAGTACAACTTCCCTCCTCTTATTGACTTCTTGAAAAATTTCTCATATATTGAATTTTATTGCCTACTGCCTACGACAGGGCATGTTTTGAGGGCCTGTGTCATTTAGAGCCCTGCAGTCCTTGTGACTATATAAGCAACCATTGGCACTGGGTTTAAAGCTGCTGTTGTGGGAAACAGCCACAAGGCGGCAGCATTATTACGTTCTCAACTCTTGTTACTAGGGCAACTGAGTCTTCCTGGAGGCAGTTTTCCAAGGTTGTAAATTAGAGTGGAATGTGCTGGGACAAGCCCCAGAAGTTTATGTCTCCTTACTTATGTTTGTTTTTTAAACTTAATTTATATTTCTTGTCAGAGTAAATTTGATTAGAGTGTTTTGATTGTCTGGCTGTACAGAATCTGCTCAATGATTCATATTTATGTTTCTTCATCTTCGGAACCTGTTACCATGTATGTGATCACAAAATATATATTTTCAAGGTATTGGTGATTATATAATTCATATAGTTTATCTGTTATATGTTTATATACATTTAACATACATTAGTATATGTATGTTAACCCCATAGTCCTAATTTACCCATCCTCCCACCTTTCATTTTGGCTAACCATTAGTTTCTTTGGTAAGTCTGTGAGTGTGTTTTTCTGTGGAAATATGTTCATTGGTAGCAATCTTAGGATAACATGTATAAATGATATCATAGGATGTTTGTCATACCCTTTTCACTTACTTAACCTTATATGATTATTTCTAGGCTCAACTGTAGTCCTGAAAACGGCATTGTTCATTTTTTTCGCGAGGCTACTATTACATTTGGTACGTATACCACTTCGTCTTTGTCCATTCATCTGTTTATGGACCTATTTTCTGCTTCCATGTCTTGGCTATTTCAATATTGCTGCAGTGCACATTTGCCTGCCTGTGTTTTTCACATTCTGGTGGTCTTAGGTTATAGGCCCAAAAGGTGCCATACCGCATCATATGGCAGCTCAATTTTTACCTTTTCAAGCATCTCCATTCAGTTAGCATTAGTGTTGCTACCACGTTACATCCCAGCAGCAGCTTGAAGGTACACAGTTCTCTAAAACCCCTTCAGCATTTATAGTTTGTAGACATTTTGCTGATGGTTATGACTGGTGTGAGCTGAAACCTTTTTGAATTTGAATTTGCATGTGGCTAATAATTCCTTATACTGAGCTTTAGGCATGTCCTTTTTTTGTTTTCCTTTTTTTTAAAGAGTGAGTACAACTTCCCTCCTCTTATTGACTTCTTGAAAAATTTCTCATGTGTTGAATTTTCTTGCCTATTCCCTACCCCAGGGAATTTCTTGAGGGCCTGTGTCATTTACAGTCCTGCAGTCCTTGTGACTATGTAAGCAACCATTGGCACTGGGTTTAAAGCTGCTTTTGTGGGAAACAGCCACATGGTGGCAGCATTATTACGTCCTCATCTCTTGTTAATGGGGCAAAAGACTCTTCCTGGAGGTAGTGTTCCAAGGTTGTAAATTAGAGTGGAATGTGCTGGGACAAGCCCCCAGAAGTTTATCTCTCCTTACTTATGTTTGTTTTTTAAATTTAATTTCTATTTCTTATCGGAGTAAATCTGACTAGAGTGTTTTGATTTTCTGGCTGTACAGAATCTGCTCATTGATTCATATTTATGTTTGTTCATCTTCGGATCCTGTTACCATGTATGTGATTACAGAATACATATTTTAAAGGTATTCGTGATTATATAATTCATATACTTTATACGTTATATGTTTATATACATTTAACATACATTAGTATGTGTATGTTAACCCCATAGTCCTAATTTACCCATCCTCCCACCTTTCATTTTGGCTAACCATTAGTTTATTTGATAAGTCTGTGAGTGTCTTTTTCTGTGCAAATAAGTTCATTGGTAGCAATTTTACGATAACATATATAAATGATATCATAGGATATTTGTCATACCCTTTTCACTTACTTAACCTTATATGATTATTTCTAGGTTCAACTGTAGTCCTGAAAACGGCATTGTTCATTTTTTTCACGAGGCTACTATTCCATTCTGTCCATATACCACTTCGTCTTTGTCCATACATCTGTTTATGGACCTTTTTTTTCCTTCCATGTCTTGGCTATTTCCATATTGCTCCAGTGCACATTTGCCTGCCTCTGTCTTTCCGATTCTGGTGGTCTTAGTTTATAGGCTCAAAGGTGTCCTGCCGCATCATATGGTAGCTCAATTTTTACCTTGTAAAGGAGCTCCATTCAGTTTTTGTTAGTGCTGTTACCACTTTACATCCCACCAGCAGCTAGGAGGTATGAGTTGTCTAAAACCCATTCAGCATTTATAGTTTGTAGACTTTTTGCTAATGGCCATTTGACTGGTGTGAGCTGAAACCTTTTTGGAGGTTGGAAACGCATGTGGCTAATAATTCCTTATACTGAGCTTTAACCATATCCTTTTTCTTCGTTTCCTTTTTTTGTTAAAGAGTGAGTACAACTTCCCTCCTCTATTGACTTCTTAAAAAATTTCTCATGTGTTGAATTTTCTTGCCTATTCCCTACCCCAGGGCATTTTTTGAGGGCAGGTGTCATTTAGAGCCCTGCATTCCTTGGGACTATTAAGCAACCATTAGCAGTGGGTTTCAAGCTGCTGTTGTGTGAAACAGCCACAAGGCGGCAGCATTATTACGTTCTCAACTCTTGTTACTTGGGCAACAGAGTCTTCCTGTAGGTAGGGTTCCGAGGTTGTAAATTAGAGTGGAATGTGCTGGGACAATCCCCCAGAAGTTTATGTCTCCTTACTTATGTTTGTTTTTTCAAATTTAGTTTCTATTTCTTATTGGAGTAAATTTGATTAGAGTGTGTTGATTGTTTGGCTGTACAGAATCTGCTCAATGATTCAAACTTATGTCTGTTCACCTTTGGACCCTGTTACCATGTATGTGATTACAGAATGTATATTTTAAAGGTATTGGTGATTGTATAATTCATATAGTTTATCTGTTATATGTTTATATACATTTAACATACATTAGTATATGTATGTTAACCCCATAGTCCTAATTTACCCATCCTCCCACCTTTCCTTTTGGCTAACCATTAGTTTATTTGATAAGTCTGTGAGTGTCTTTTTCTGTGGAAATATGTTCAATGGTAGCAATCTTAGGATAACATGTATAAATGATATCATAGGATATTTGTCATACCTTTTTGACTTCCTTACCCTTATATGATTATTTCTAGGCTCAACTGTGGTCCTGAAAACGGCATTGTTCATCTTTGTTCTGAGGCTACTATTCTATTTTGTACGTATACCACTTCTTCTTTGTCCATTCATCTGTGTATGGACCTTTTTTTTGCTTCCATGTCTTGGCTATTTCAATATTGTTGCAGTGCACATTTGCCTGCCTCTGTCTTTCCGATTCTGTTGGTCTTAGTTTATAGGCTCTAAAGGTGCCCTGCTGCATCATATGGTATCTCAATTTTTACCTTATAAAGCAGCTCCATTCAGTTTTTCTTAGTGCTATTACCACTTTACATCCCACCAGCAGCTAGGAGGTATGAGTTGTCTAAAACCCATTCAGCATTTAGAGTTTGTAGACTTTTTGCTGATGGCCATTTGACTGGTGTGAGCTGCAACCTTTTTGGAGGTTGGATACGCATTTGGTTAATAATTCCTTATACTGAGCTTTAGGCATATCCTTTTCCTTCTTTTCCTTTTTCTGTTAAAGTGTGAGTACAACTTCCCTCTTCATATTGACTTCTTGAAAAATTTCTCATGTGTTGAATTTTCTTGCGTATTCCCTACCCCAGGGCATTTTTTGAGGGCAGGTGTCATTTAGAGCCCTGCAGTCCTTGTGACTATTAAGCAACCATTAGCACTGGGTTTAAAGCTGCTGTTGTGGGAAACAGCCACAAGGCGGCAGTATTATTACGTTCTCAACTCTTGTTACTAGGGCAACAGAGTCGTCCTGGAGGTAGTGTTCGGAGGTTGTAAATTAGAGTGGAATGTGCTGGGACAAGCCCCCAGAAGTTTATGTCTCCTTACTTATGTTTGTTTTTTAAATTTAATTTCTATTTCTTATTGGAGTAAGTTTGATTAGAGTGTTTTGATTGTCTGGCTGTACAGAATCTGCTCAATGATTCAAACATATGTCTGTTCATGTTCGGATCCTGTTACCATGTATGTGATTACAGAATATATATTTTAAAGGTATTGGTGATTATATAATTCATATAGTTTATCTGTTATATGTTTATATACATTTAACATACATTAGTATATGTATGTTAACCCCATAGTCCTAATTTACCCATCCTCCCACCTTTCATTTTGGCTAACCATTAGTTTATTTGATAAGTCTGTGGGTGTCTTCTTTTGTGGAAATATGTTCATTGATAGCAATCTTAGGATAACATGTATAAATGATATCATAGGATATTTGTCATACACTTTTGACTTACTTAACGTTATATGATTATTTCTAGGCTCAATTGTAGTCCTGAAAATGGCATTGTTCATTTTTTTCGCGAGGCTACTATTACATTTGGTACGTATACCACTTCGTCTTTGTCCATTCATGTGTTTATGGACCTTTTTTTTGCTTCCATGTCTTGGCTATTTCAGTGTATTTGCAGTGCACATTTGCCTGCCTCTTTCTTTCCGATTTTGGTGGTCCTAGGTTATAGGCCCAAAAGGTGCCCTGCCGCATCATATGGTAGCTCAATTTATACCTTTTTAAGCAGCTCCATTCAGTTTTCGTTAGTGCTGTTACCACTTTACATCCCACCAGCAGCTAGGTGGTATGAGTTGGCTAAAACCCATTCAGCATTTATAGTTTGTAGACTTTTTGCTGATTGCCATTTGACTGGTGTCAGCTGAAAACTTTTTGGAGGTTGGATACGCATGTGGCTAATAATTCCTTATACTGAGCTTTAGACATATCCTTTTTCTTCGTTTCCTTTTTTTCTTAAAGAGTGACTACATGTCACCTCTTCTTACTGACTTCTTGAAAAATCTCTCATATGTTGAATTTTCTTGCCTATTCCCTATGCCAGGGCATTGTTTGAGGGCAGGTGTCATTTAGAGCCCTGCAGTCCTTGTGACTCTATAAGCAACCATTGGCACTGGGTTTAAAGCTGCTGTTGTGGGAAACAGCCATAAGGCGGCAGCATTATTACGTTCTCAGCTCTTGTTACTTGGGCAACAGAGTCTTTCTGGAGGTAGGGTTCCGGGGTTGTAAATTAGAGTGGAATGTTCTGCGACAAGCCCCCAGAAGTTTATGTCTCCTTGCCTATGTTTGTTTTTTAAATTTAATTCTATTTCTTATCGGAGTAAATTTGATTAGAGTGTGTTGATTGTCTGGCTGTACAGACTCTGCTCAATGATTCATACATACGTTTGTTCATCTTCGGATCCTGTTACCATATATGTGATCACAAAATGTATATTTTAAACGTATTGGTGATTATATAATTCATAAACTTTATCTGTTATATGTTTATATACATTTAACATACATTAGTATATGTATGTTAACCCCATAGTCCTAATTTACCCATCCCCCCACCTTTCATTTTGGCTAACCATTAGTTTATTTGATAAGTCTGTAAGTGTCTTTTTCTGTGGAAATATGTTCATTGGTAGCAATCTTAGGATAACATGTATAAATGATATCATAGGACATTTGTCATACCCTTTTGACTTACTTATCGTTATATGATTATTTCTAGGCTCAACTGTAGTCCTGAAAACGGCATTGTTCATTTTTTTCCGAGGCTACTATTCCATTCTGTCCATATACCACTTCTTCTTTTTCCCGTCATCTGTTTATGGATCTTTTTTTTGCTTCCATGTCTTGGCTCTTTCAATATTGCTGCAGTGCACATTTGCCTGCCTCTGTCTTTCCTATTCTGGTGGTCTTAGTTTATAGGCCCAAAAGGTGCCCTGCCGCATCATATGGTAGCTCAATTTTCACCTTTTCAAGCAGCTCCATTCAGTTTGCATTAGTGCTGTTGCCACTTTACATCCCACCAGCAGCCAGAAGGTACACAGTTCTCTAAAACCCCCTCAGCATTTATCGTTTGTAGACTTTTTGCTGATGGTTATGACTGGTGTGAACTGAAACCTTTTTGAATTTGAATTTGCTTGTGGCTTATAATTCCTTATACTGAGCTTTAGGCATGTCCTTTTTTTTCTTTTCCTTTTTTTTTAAAGAGTGAGTAAAACTTCCCTCCTCTTATTGACTTCTTGAAAAATTTCTCATATGTTGAATTTTCTTGCCTATTGCCTACGACAGGGCATGTTTTGAGGGCCTGTGTCATTTAGAGCCCTGCAGTCCTTGTGACTATATAAGCAACCATTGGCACTGGGTTTAAAGCTGCTGTTGTGGGAAACAGCCACAAGGCGGCAGCATTATTACGTTCTCAACTCTTGTTACTAGGGCAACTGAGTCTTCCTGGAGGCAGTTTTCCAAGGTTATAAATTAGAGTGAAATGTGCTGGGACAAGCCCCAGAAGTTTATGTCTCCTTACTTATGTTTGTTTTTTAAACTTAATTTATATTTCTTGTCAGAGTAAATTTGATTAGAGTGTTTTGATTGTCTGGCTGTACAGAATCTGCTCAATGATTCATATTTATGTTTCTTCATCTTCGGATCCTGTTACCATGTATGTGATCACAAAATATATATTTTCAAGGTATTGGTGATTATATAATTCTTATAGTTTATCTGTTATATGTTTATATACATTTAACATACATTAGTATATGTATGTTAACCCCATAGTCCTAATTTACCCATCCTCCCACCTTTCATTTTGGCTAACCATTAGTTTATTTGATAAGTCTGTGGGTGTCTTCTTTTGTGGAAATATGTTCATTGATAGCAATCTTAGGATAACATGTATAAATGATATCATAGGATGTTTGTCATACCCTTTTCACTTACTTAACCTTATATGATTATTTCTAGGCTCAACTGTAGTCCTGAAAACGGCATTGTTCTTTTTTTTCGCGAGGCTACTATTACATTTGGTACGTATACCACTTCGTCTTTGTCCATTCATCTGTTTATGGACCTTTTTCCTGCTTCCATGTCTTGGCTATTTCAATATTGCTGCAGTGCACATTTGCCTGCCTGTGTTTTTCACATTCTGGTTGTCTTAGGTTATAGGCCCAAAAGGTGCCATACCGCATCATATGGCAGCTCAATTTTTACCTTTTCAAGCATCTCCATTCAGTTTGCATTAGTGTTGTTACCTCGTTACATCCCAGCAGCAGCTTGAAGGTACACAGTTCTCTAAAACCCCTTCAGCATTTATAGTTTGTAGACATTTTGCTGATGGTTATGACTGGTGTGAGCTGAAACCTTTTTGAATTTGAATTTGCATGTGGCTAATAATTCCTTATACTGAGCTTTAGGCATGTCCTTTTTTTGTTTTCCTTTTTTGTAAAGAGTGAGTACAACTTCCCTCCTCTTATTGACTTCTTGAAAAATTTCTCATGTGTTGAATTTTCTTGCCTATTCCCTACCCCAGGGCATTTCTTGAGGGCCTGTGTCATTTACAGTCCTGCAGTCCTTGTGACTATGTAAGCAACCATTGGCACTGGGTTTAAAGCTGCTTTTGTGGGAAACAGCCACATGGCGGCAGCATTATTACGTCCTCATCTCTTGTTAATGGGGCAAAAGACTCTTCCTGGAGGTAGTGTTCCAAGGTTGTAAATTAGAGTGGAATGTGCTGGGACAAGCCCCCAGAAGTTTATCTCTCTTTACTTATGTTTGTTTTTTAAATATAATTTCTGTTTCTTATCGGAGTAAATCTGACTAGAGTGTTTTGATTTTCTGGCTGTACAGAATCTGCTCATTGATTCATATTTATGTTTGTTCATCTTCGGATCCTGTTACTATGTATGTGATTACAGAATATATATTTTAAAGGTATTCGTGATTATATAATTCATATACTTTATATGTTATATGTTTATATACATTTAACATACATTAGTATGTGTATGTTAACCCCATAGTCCTAATTTACCCATCCTCCCACCTTTCATTTTGGCTAACCATTAGTTTATTTGATAAGTCTGTGAGTGTCTTTTTCTGTGGAAATATGTTCATTGGTAGCAATTTTACGATAACATATATAAATGATATCATAGGATATTTGTCATACCCTTTTCACTTACTTAACGTTATATGATTATTTCTAGGTTCAACTGTAGTCCTGAAAACGGGATTGTTCATTTTTTTCACGAGGCTACTATTCCATTCTGTCCATATACCACTTCGTCTTTGTCCATACATCTGTTTATGAACCTTTTTTTTCCTTCCATGTCTTGGCTATTTCAATGTTGCTGCAGTGCACATTTGCCTGCCTCTGTCTTTCCGATTCTGGTGGTCTTAGGTTATAGGCCCAAAAGGTGCCCTGCCGCATCATATGGTAGCTTACTTTTTACCTTTTCAAGCAGCTCCATTCAGTTTGCGTTAGTGCTGTTGCCACTTTACATCCTACCAGCAGCTAGAAGGTACACAGTTCTCTAAAACCCCTTCAGCATTTATAGATTGTAGACTTTTTGCTGATGGTCATGACTCTTGTGAGCTGAAACCTTTTTGAATTTGAATATGTATGTGGCTAATAATTCCTTATACTGAGCTTTAGGCATGTCCTTTTTTTTGTTTTCCTTTTTTTTAAAGAGTGAGTACAACTTCCCTCCTCTTATTGACTTCTTGAAAAATTTCTCATGTGTTGAATTTTCTTGCCTATTCCCTACCCCAGGGCATGTTTTGTGGGCCTGTGTCATTTACAGCCCAGCAGTCCTTGTGACTGTAGAAGCAACCATTGGCACTGGGTTTAAAGCTGCTGTTGTGGGAAACAGCCTCAAGGCGGCAGCATTATTACGTTCTCAACCCTTGTTACTAGGGCAACAGAGTCTTCCTAGAGGTAGTGTTCCAAGGATGTAAATTAGAGTGGAATGTGCTGGGAGAAGCCCCCAGAAATTTATGTCTCCTTACTTATGTTTGTTTTTTAAATTTAATTTCTATTTCTTATCGGAGTAAATTTGATTGGAGTGTTTTGATTGTCTGGCTGTACATAATCTGCTCAAATATTCATACATATGTCTGTTCATCTTCGGTTCCTGTTACCATGTATGTGATTACAGAATGTATATTTTCAAGGTATTGGTGATTATATAATTCTTAGAGTTTATCTGTTATATGTTTATATACATTTAACATACATTAGTATACGTATGTTAACCCCATAGTCCTAATTTACCCATCCTCCCACCTTTCATTTTGGCTAACCATTAGTTTATTTGATAAGTCTGTGGGTATCATTTTCTGAGGAAATATGTTCATTGGTAGCAATCTTAGGATAACATGTATAAATGATATCATAGGATATTTGTCATACCCTTTTCACCTACTTAACCTTATATGATTATTTTTAGGCTCAACTGTAGTCCTGAAAACGGCATTGTTCATTTTTTTCCCGAGGCTACTATTCCATTCTGTCCATATACCACGTCTTCTTTTCCCATTCATCCGTTTATGGACCTTTTTTTGGCTTCCATGTCTTGGCTATTTCCATATTGCTCCAGTGCACATTTGCCTCCCTCTCTCTTTCCGATTCTGGTGGTCTTAGTTTATAGGCTCAAAGGTGTCCTGCCGCATCATATGGTAGCTCAATTTTTACCTTGTAAAGGAGCTCCATTCAGTTTTTGTTAGTGCTGTTACCACTTTACATCCCACCAGCAGCTAGGAGGTATGAGTTGTCTAAAACCCATTCAGCATTTATAGTTTGTAGACTTTTTGCTAATGGCCATTTGACTGGTGTGAGCTGAAACCTTTTTGGAGGTTGGAAACGCATGTGGCTAATAATTCCTTATACTGAGCTTTAACCATATCCATTTTCTTCGTTTCCTTTTTTTGTTAAAGAGTGAGTACAACTTCCCTCCTCTACCGACTTCTTAAAAAATTTCTCATGTGTTGAATTTTCTTGCCTATTCCCTACCCCAGGGCATTTTTTGAGGGCAGGTGTCATTTAGAGCCCTGCATTCCTTGGGACTATTAAGCAACCATTAGCAGTGGGTTTCAAGCTGCTGTTGTGTGAAACAGCCACAAGGCGGCAGCATTATTACGTTCTCAACTCTTGTTACTTGGGCAACAGAGTCTTCCTGTAGGTAGGGTTCCGAGGTTGTAAATTAGAGTGGAATGTGCTGGGACAATCCCCCAGAAGTTTATGTCTCCTTACTTATGTTTGTTTTTTCAAATTTAGTTTCTATTTCTTATTGGAGTAAATTTGATTAGAGTGTGTTGATTGTTTGGCTGTACAGAATCTGCTCAATGATTCATACTTATGTCTGTTCACCTTTGGACCCTGTTACCATGTATGTGATTACAGAATGTATATTTTAAAGGTATTGGTGATTGTATAATTCATATAGTTTATCTGTTATATGTTTATATACATTTAACATACATTAGTATATGTATGTTAACCCCATAGTCCTAATTTACCCATCCTCCCACCTTTCCTTTTGGCTAACCATTAGTTTATTTGATAAGTCTGTGAGTGTCTTTTTCTGTGGAAATATGTTCATTGGTAGCAATCTTAGGATAACATGTATAAATGATATCATAGGATATTTGTCATACCCTTTTCACTTACTTAACCTTATATGATTATTTCTAGGCTCAACTGTAGTCCTGAAAACAGCATTGTTCATTTTTTTCCCGAGGCTACTATTCCATTCTGTCCATATACCACTTCTTCTTTTTCCATTCATCCGTTTATGGACCTTCTTTTGGCTTCCATGTCTTGGCTATTTCCATATTACTGCAGTGCACATTTGCCTGCCTCTGTCTTTCCTATCCTGGTGGTCTTAGTTTTTAGGCTCAAAGGTGCCCTGCCGCATCATATGGTAGCTCAATTTTTACCTTATAAAGCAGCTCCATTCAGTTTTTGTTAGTGCTCTTACCACTTTACATCCCACCAGCAGCTAGGAGGTATGAGTTGTCTAATACCCATTCAGCATTTACAGTTTGTAGACTTTTTGCTGATGGCCATTTGACTGGTGTGAGCTGCAATCTTTTTGGAGGTTGGATACGCATTTGGTTAATAATTCCTTATAATGAGCTTAAGGCATATCCTTTTTCTTCTTTTCCTTTTTCTGTTAAAGTGTGAGTACAACTTCCCTCTTCATATTGACTTCTTGAAAAATTTCTCATGTGTTGAATTTTCTTGCGTATTCCCTACCCCAGGGCATTTTTTGAGGGCAGGTGTCATTTAGAGCCCTGCAGTCCTTGTGACTATTAAGCAACCATTAGCACTGGGTTTAAAGCTGCTGTTGTGGGAAACAGCCACAAGGCGGCAGCATTATTACATTCTCAACTCTTGTTACTAGGGCAATAGAGTCTTCCTGGAGGTAGTGTTCGGAGGTTGTAAATTAGAGTGGAATGTGCTGGGACAAGCCCCCAGAAGTTTATGTCTCCTTACTTATGTTTGTTTTTTAAATTTAATTTCTATTTCTTATTGGAGTAAATTTGATTAGAGTGTTTTGATTGTCTGGCTGTACAGAATCTGCTCAATGATTCAAACATATGTCTGTTCATGTTCGGATCCTGTTACCATGTATGTGATTACAGAATATATATTTTAAAGGTATTGGTGATTATATAATTCATATACTTTATCTGTTATATGTTTATATACATTTAACATACATTAGTATATGTATGTTAACCCCATAGTCCTAATTTACCCATCCCCCCACCTTTCATTTTGGCTAACCATTAGTTTATTTGATAAGTCTGTGGGTGTCTTCTTTTGTGGAAATATGTTCATTGATAGCAATCTTAGGATAACATGTATAAATGATATCATAGGATATTTGTCATACCCTTTTGACTTACTTAACGTTATATGATTATTTCTAGGCTTAACTGTAGTCCTGAAAACGGCATTGTTCATTTTTTTCGCGAGGCTACTATTACATTTGGTACGTATACCACTTCGTCTTTGTCCATTCATCTGTTTATGGACCTTTTTTTTGCTTCCATGTCTTGGCTATTTCAGTATATTTGCAGTGCACATTTGCCTGCCTCTGTCTTTCCGATTCTGGTGGTCTTAGGTTATAGGCCCAAAGGTGCCATGCCGCATCATATGGTAGCTCAGTTTTTTCCTTTTCAAGCAGCTCCATTCAGTTTGCGTTAGTGCTGTTACGACTTTACATTCCACCAGGAGCTAGAAGGTACACATTTCTCTAAAACCCCTTCAGCATTTATAGTTTGTAGACATTCTGCTGATGGTCATGACTGGTGTGAGCTGATACCTTTTTGAATTTGAATTTGCATGTGGCTAATAATTCCTTATACTGAGCTTTAGGCATGTCCTTTTTTTGTGTTCCTTTTTTTTTAAAGAGTGAGTACAACTTCCCTCCTCTTATTGACTTCTTGAAAAGTTTCTCATGTGTTGAATTTTTTTGCCTATTCAGTACCCCAGGGCATTTTTTGAGGGCAGGTGTCATTTAGAGCCCTGCAGTCCTTGTGACTATTAAGCAACCATTGTCACTGGGTTTAAAGCTGCTGTTGTGGGAAACAGCCACAAGGCGGCAACATTATTACGTTGTCAACTCTTGTTACTAGGGCAACAGAGTCTTCCTGGAGGTAGTTTTCCAAGGTTGTAAATTAGAGTGGAATGTGCTGGGACAAGCCCCCAGACGTTTATGTCTCCTAACTTATGTTTGCTTTTTAAATTTAATTTCTATTTCTTATCGGAGTAAATTTGATAAGAGTGTTTTGATTGTCTTGCTGTACAGAATCTGCTCAATGATTCATACGTATGTCTGTTCATCTTCGGAACCTGTTAGCATGTATGTGATTACAGAATGTATATTTTAAAGGTATTGGTGATTATATAATTTATATAGATCGTATGTTATATGTTTATATACATTTAACATACATTAGTATATGTATGTTAACCCCATAGTCCTAATTTTCCCATCTTCCCACCTTTCATTTTGGCTAACCATTAGTTTATTGGTAAGTCTGTGAGTGTCTTTTTCTGTGGAAATATGTTCATTGCTGGCAATCTTAGGATAACATGTATAAATGATATCATAGGATATTTGTCATACCCTTTTGACTTACTTAACCTTATATGATTATTTGTAGGCTCAACTGTAGTCGTGAAAACGGCATTGTTCCTTTTTTTCCCGAGGCTCCTATTCCATTTGGTACATATACCACTTCATCTTTGTCCATTCATTTGTTTATAGACCTTTTTTTTGCTTCCATGTCTTGGCTATTTCAATATTGTTGCAGTGCTTATTTGCCTGCATCTGTCTTTCCGATTTTGGTGGTTTTATATTATAGGCCCAAAAGGTGCCCTGCCGCATCATATGTTAACTCAATTTTTACCTTTTCAAGCAGCTCCATTCAGTTTTCGTTAGTGCTCTTACCACTTTACATCCCACCGGCACCTAGAAGGTACACAGTTCTCTAAAACCCCTTCAGCATTTATAGTTTGTAGACTTTTTGCTGCTGGTCATGACTGGTGTGAGCTGAAACCTTTTGAATTTGAATTTGCATATGGCTAATAATTTCCTTTACTGAGCTTTAGGCATGCCCTTTTTTTCTTTTCCTTTTTTTTTTAAGAGTGAGTACAACCTCCCTCCTCTTATTGACTTCTTGAAAAATTTCTTATGTGTTGAATTTTCTTGCCTATTCCCTACCCCAGGGCATTTTTTGAGGGCCTGTGTCATTTACAGCCCTGCAGTCCTTGTGATTCTATAAGCAACCATTGGCACTGGGTTTAAAGCTGCTGTTGTGGGAAATAGCCACAAGGCAGCTGCATTATTACGTTCTCAACACTTGTTACTAGGGCAGCAGAGTCTTCCTGGAGGTAGTGTTCCGAGGTTGTAAACTAGAGTGGAATGTGCTGGGACAAGCCCCCAGAAGTTTATATCTCCTTACTTATGTTTGTTTTTTAAATTTATTTTCTACTTCTTATCGGAGTAAATTTGATTAGAGTGTTTTGATTGTCTGGCTGTACAGAATCTGCTCAATGTTTCATACATATGTCTGTTCATCTTCCGATCCTGTTACCATGTATGTGATTACAGAATGTATATTTTGAAGGGATTGGTGATTATATAATTCATATCATTTATATGTTATATGTTTATGTACATTTAACTTACATTAGTATATTTATGTTAACCCCATAGTCCTAATTTACCCATCCCCCCACCTTTCATTTTGGCTAACCATTAGTTTATTTGATAAGTCTGTAAGTGTCTTTTTCTGTGGAAATATGTTCATTGGTAGCAATCTTAGGATAACATGTATAAATGATATCATAGGACATTTGTCATACCCTTTTGACTTACTTATCGTTATATGATTATTTCTAGGCTCAACTGTAGTCCTGAAAACGGCATTGTTCATTTTTTTCCCGAGGCTACTATTCCATTCTGTCCATATACAACTTCTTCTTTTTCCCGTCATCTGTTTATGGATCTTTTTTTTGCTTCCATGTCTTGGCTCTTTCAATATTGCTGCAGTGCACATTTGCCTGCCTCTGTCTTTCCTATTCTGGTGGTCTTAGGTTATAGGCCCAAAAGGTGCCCTGCCACATCATATGGTAGCTCAATTTTCACCTTTTCAAGCAGCTCCATTCAGTTTGCATTAGTGCTGTTGCCACTTTACATCCCACCAGCAGCCAGAAGGTACACAGTTCTCTAAAACCCCCTCAGCATTTATCGTTTGTAGACTTTTTGCTGATGGTTATGACTGGTGTGAACTGAAACCTTTTTGAATTTGAATTTGCTTGTGGCTTATAATTCCTTATACTGAGCTTTAGGCATGTCCTTTTTTTTCTTTTCCTTTTTTTTTAAAGAGTGAGTACAACTTCCCTCCTCTTATTGACTTCTTGAAAAATTTCTCATATATTGAATTTTATTGCCTACTGCCTACGACAGGGCATGTTTTGAGGGCCTGTGTCATTTAGAGCCCTGCAGTCCTTGTGACTATATAAGCAACCATTGGCACTGGGTTTAAAGCTGCTGTTGTGGGAAACAGCCACAAGGCGGCAGCATTATTACGTTCTCAACTCTTGTTACTAGGGCAACTGAGTCTTCCTGGAGGCAGTTTTCCAAGGTTGTAAATTAGAGTGGAATGTGCTGGGACAAGCCCCAGAAGTTTATGTCTCCTTACTTATGTTTGTTTTTTAAACTTAATTTATATTTCTTGTCAGAGTAAATTTGATTAGAGTGTTTTGATTGTCTGGCTGTACAGAATCTGCTCAATGATTCATATTTATGTTTCTTCATCTTCGGAACCTGTTACCATGTATGTGATCACAAAATATATATTTTCAAGGTATTGGTGATTATATAATTCATATAGTTTATCTGTTATATGTTTATATACATTTAACATACATTAGTATATGTATGTTAACCCCATAGTCCTAATTTACCCATCCTCCCACCTTTCATTTTGGCTAACCATTAGTTTCTTTGGTAAGTCTGTGAGTGTGTTTTTCTGTGGAAATATGTTCATTGGTAGCAATCTTAGGATAACATGTATAAATGATATCATAGGATGTTTGTCATACCCTTTTCACTTACTTAACCTTATATGATTATTTCTAGGCTCAACTGTAGTCCTGAAAACGGCATTGTTCATTTTTTTCGCGAGGCTACTATTACATTTGGTACGTATACCACTTCGTCTTTGTCCATTCATCTGTTTATGGACCTATTTTCTGCTTCCATGTCTTGGCTATTTCAATATTGCTGCAGTGCACATTTGCCTGCCTGTGTTTTTCACATTCTGGTGGTCTTAGGTTATAGGCCCAAAAGGTGCCATACCGCATCATATGGCAACTCAATTTTTACCTTTTCAAGCATCTCCATTCAGTTAGCATTAGTGTTGCTACCACGTTACATCCCAGCAGCAGCTTGAAGGTACACAGTTCTCTAAAACCCCTTCAGCATTTATAGTTTGTAGACATTTTGCTGATGGTTATGACTGGTGTGAGCTGAAACCTTTTTGAATTTGAATTTGCATGTGGCTAATAATTCCTTATACTGAGCTTTAGGCATGTCCTTTTTTTGTTTTCCTTTTTTTTAAAGAGTGAGTACAACTTCCCTCCTCTTATTGACTTCTTGAAAAATTTCTCATGTGTTGAATTTTCTTGCCTATTCCCTACCCCAGGGCATTTCTTGAGGGCCTGTGTCATTTACAGTCCTGCAGTCCTTGTGACTATGTAAGCAACCATTGGCACTGGGTTTAAAGCTGCTTTTGTGGGAAACAGCCACATGGTGGCAGCATTATTACGTCCTCATCTCTTGTTAATGGGGCAAAAGACTCTTCCTGGAGGTAGTGTTCCAAGGTTGTAAATTAGAGTGGAATGTGCTGGGACAAGCCCCCAGAAGTTTATCTCTCCTTACTTATGTTTGTTTTTTAAATTTAATTTCTATTTCTTATCGGAGTAAATCTGACTAGAGTGTTTTGATTTTCTGGCTGTACAGAATCTGCTCATTGATTCATATTTATGTTTGTTCATCTTCGGATCCTGTTACCATGTATGTGATTACAGAATACATATTTTAAAGGTATTCGTGATTATATAATTCATATACTTTATACGTTATATGTTTATATACATTTAACATACATTAGTATGTGTATGTTAACCCCATAGTCCTAATTTACCCATCCTCCCACCTTTCATTTTGGCTAACCATTAGTTTATTTGATAAGTCTGTGAGTGTCTTTTTCTGTGGAAATAAGTTCATTGGTAGCAATTTTACGATAACATATATAAATGATATCATAGGATATTTGTCATACCCTTTTCACTTACTTAACCTTATATGATTATTTCTAGGTTCAACTGTAGTCCTGAAAACGGCATTGTTCATTTTTTTCACGAGGCTACTATTCCATTCTGTCCATATACCACTTCGTCTTTGTCCATACATCTGTTTATGGACCTTTTTTTTCCTTCCATGTCTTGGCTATTTCCATATTGCTCCAGTGCACATTTGCCTGCCTCTGTCTTTCCGATTCTGGTGGTCTTAGTTTATAGGCTCAAAGGTGTCCTGCCGCATCATATGGTAGCTCAATTTTTACCTTGTAAAGGAGCTCCATTCAGTTTTTGTTAGTGCTGTTACCACTTTACATCCCACCAGCAGCTAGGAGGTATGAGTTGTCTAAAACCCATTCAGCATTTATAGTTTGTAGACTTTTTGCTAATGGCCATTTGACTGGTGTGAGCTGAAACCTTTTTGGAGGTTGGAAACGCATGTGGCTAATAATTCCTTATACTGAGCTTTAACCATATCCTTTTTCTTCGTTTCCTTTTTTTGTTAAAGAGTGAGTACAACTTCCCTCCTCTATTGACTTCTTAAAAAATTTCTCATGTGTTGAATTTTCTTGCCTATTCCCTACCCCAGGGCATTTTTTGAGGGCAGGTGTCATTTAGAGCCCTGCATTCCTTGGGACTATTAAGCAACCATTAGCAGTGGGTTTCAAGCTGCTGTTGTGTGAAACAGCCACAAGGCGGCAGCATTATTACGTTCTCAACTCTTGTTACTTGGGCAACAGAGTCTTCCTGTAGGTAGGGTTCCGAGGTTGTAAATTAGAGTGGAATGTGCTGGGACAATCCCCCAGAAGTTTATGTCTCCTTACTTATGTTTGTTTTTTCAAATTTAGTTTCTATTTCTTATTGGAGTAAATTTGATTAGAGTGTGTTGATTGTTTGGCTGTACAGAATCTGCTCAATGATTCATACTTATGTCTGTTCACCTTTGGACCCTGTTACCATGTATGTGATTACAGAATGTATATTTTAAAGGTATTGGTGATTGTATAATTCATATAGTTTATCTGTTATATGTTTATATACATTTAACATACATTAGTATATGTATGTTAACCCCATAGTCCTAATTTACCCATCCTCCCACCTTTCCTTTTGGCTAACCATTAGTTTATTTGATAAGTCTGTGAGTGTCTTTTTCTGTGGAAATATGTTCAATGGTAGCAATCTTAGGATAACATGTATAAATGATATCATAGGATATTTGTCATACCTTTTTGACTTCCTTACCCTTATATGATTATTTCTAGGCTCAACTGTGGTCCTGGAAACGGCATTGTTCATCTTTGTTCTGAGGCTACTATTCTATTTTGTACGTATACCACTTCTTCTTTGTCCATTCATCTGTGTATGGACCTTTTTTTTGCTTCCATGTCTTGGCTATTTCAATATTGTTGCAGTGCACATTTGCCTGCCTCTGTCTTTCCGATTCTGTTGGTCTTAGTTTATAGGCTCTAAAGGTGCCCTGCTGCATCATATGGTATCTCAATTTTTACCTTATAAAGCAGCTCCATTCAGTTTTTCTTAGTGCTATTACCACTTTACATCCCACCAGCAGCTAGGAGGTATGAGTTGTCTAAAACCCATTCAGCATTTAGAGTTTGTAGACTTTTTGCTGATGGCCATTTGACTGGTGTGAGCTGCAACCTTTTTGGAGGTTGGATACGCATTTGGTTAATAATTCCTTATACTGAGCTTTAGGCATATCCTTTTCCTTCTTTTCCTTTTTTTGTTAAAGTGTGAGTACAACTTCCCTCTTCATATTGACTTCTTGAAAAATTTCTCATGTGTTGAATTTTCTTGCGTATTCCCTACCCCAGGGCATTTTTTGAGGGCAGGTGTCATTTAGAGCCCTGCAGTCCTTGTGACTATTAAGCAACCATTAGCACTGGGTTTAAAGCTGCTGTTGTGGGAAACAGCCACAAGGCGGCAGTATTATTACGTTCTCAACTCTTGTTACTAGGGCAACAGAGTCGTCCTGGAGGTAGTGTTCGGAGGTTGTAAATTAGAGTGGAATGTGCTGGGACAAGCCCCCAGAAGTTTATGTCTCCTTACTTATGTTTGTTTTTTAAATTTAATTTCTATTTCTTATTGGAGTAAGTTTGATTAGAGTGTTTTGATTGTCTGGCTGTACAGAATCTGCTCAATGATTCAAACATATGTCTGTTCATGTTCGGATCCTGTTACCATGTATGTGATTACAGAATATATATTTTAAAGGTATTGGTGATTATATAATTCATATAGTTTATCTGTTATATGTTTATATACATTTAACATACATTAGTATATGTATGTTAACCCCATAGTCCTAATTTACCCATCCTCCCACCTTTCATTTTGGCTAACCATTAGTTTATTTGATAAGTCTGTGGGTGTCTTCTTTTGTGGAAATATGTTCATTGATAGCAATCTTAGGATAACATGTATAAATGATATCATAGGATATTTGTCATACACTTTTGACTTACTTAACGTTATATGATTATTTCTAGGCTCAATTGTAGTCCTGAAAATGGCATTGTTCATTTTTTTCGCGAGGCTACTATTACATTTGGTACGTATACCACTTCGTCTTTGTCCATTCATGTGTTTATGGACCTTTTTTTTGCTTCCATGTCTTGGCTATTTCAGTGTATTTGCAGTGCACATTTGCCTGCCTCTTTCTTTCCGATTTTGGTGGTCCTAGGTTATAGGCCCAAAAGGTGCCCTGCCGCATCATATGGTAGCTCAATTTATACCTTTTTAAGCAGCTCCATTCAGTTTTCGTTAGTGCTGTTACCACTTTACATCCCACCAGCAGCTAGGTGGTATGAGTTGGCTAAAACCCATTCAGCATTTATAGTTTGTAGACTTTTTGCTGATTGCCATTTGACTGGTGTCAGCTGAAAACTTTTTGGAGGTTGGATACGCATGTGGCTAATAATTCCTTATACTGAGCTTTAGACATATCCTTTTTCTTCGTTTCCTTTTTTTCTTAAAGAGTGACTACATGTCACCTCTTCTTACTGACTTCTTGAAAAATCTCTCATATGTTGAATTTTCTTGCCTATTCCCTATGCCAGGGCATTGTTTGAGGGCAGGTGTCATTTAGAGCCCTGCAGTCCTTGTGACTCTATAAGCAACCATTGGCACTGGGTTTAAAGCTGCTGTTGTGGGAAACAGCCATAAGGCGGCAGCATTATTACGTTCTCAGCTCTTGTTACTTGGGCAACAGAGTCTTTCTGGAGGTAGGGTTCCGGGGTTGTAAATTAGAGTGGAATGTTCTGCGACAAGCCCCCAGAAGTTTATGTCTCCTTGCCTATGTTTGTTTTTTAAATTTAATTCTATTTCTTATCGGAGTAAATTTGATTAGAGTGTGTTGATTGTCTGGCTGTACAGACTCTGCTCAATGATTCATACATACGTTTGTTCATCTTCGGATCCTGTTACCATATATGTGATCACAAAATGTATATTTTAAACGTATTGGTGATTATATAATTCATAAACTTTATCTGTTATATGTTTATATACATTTAACATACATTAGTATATGTATGTTAACCCCATAGTCCTAATTTACCCATCCCCCCACCTTTCATTTTGGCTAACCATTAGTTTATTTGATAAGTCTGTAAGTGTCTTTTTCTGTGGAAATATGTTCATTGGTAGCAATCTTAGGATAACATGTATAAATGATATCATAGGACATTTGTCATACCCTTTTGACTTACTTATCGTTATATGATTATTTCTAGGCTCAACTGTAGTCCTGAAAACGGCATTGTTCATTTTTTTCCGAGGCTACTATTCCATTCTGTCCATATACCACTTCTTCTTTTTCCCGTCATCTGTTTATGGATCTTTTTTTTGCTTCCATGTCTTGGCTCTTTCAATATTGCTGCAGTGCACATTTGCCTGCCTCTGTCTTTCCTATTCTGGTTGTCTTAGTTTATAGGCCCAAAAGGTGCCCTGCCACATCATATGGTAGCTCAATTTTCACCTTTTCAAGCAGCTCCATTCAGTTTGCATTAGTGCTGTTGCCACTTTACATCCCACCAGCAGCCAGAAGGTACACAGTTCTCTAAAACCCCCTCAGCATTTATCGTTTGTAGACTTTTTGCTGATGGTTATGACTGGTGTGAACTGAAACCTTTTTGAATTTGAATTTGCTTGTGGCTTATAATTCCTTATACTGAGCTTTAGGCATGTCCTTTTTTTTCTTTTCCTTTTTTTTTAAAGAGTGAGTAAAACTTCCCTCCTCTTATTGACTTCTTGAAAAATTTCTCATATGTTGAATTTTCTTGCCTATTGCCTACGACAGGGCATGTTTTGAGGGCCTGTGTCATTTAGAGCCCTGCAGTCCTTGTGACTATATAAGCAACCATTGGCACTGGGTTTAAAGCTGCTGTTGTGGGAAACAGCCACAAGGCGGCAGCATTATTACGTTCTCAACTCTTGTTACTAGGGCAACTGAGTCTTCCTGGAGGCAGTTTTCCAAGGTTATAAATTAGAGTGAAATGTGCTGGGACAAGCCCCAGAAGTTTATGTCTCCTTACTTATGTTTGTTTTTTAAACTTAATTTATATTTCTTGTCAGAGTAAATTTGATTAGAGTGTTTTGATTGTCTGGCTGTACAGAATCTGCTCAATGATTCATATTTATGTTTCTTCATCTTCGGATCCTGTTACCATGTATGTGATCACAAAATATATATTTTCAAGGTATTGGTGATTATATAATTCTTATAGTTTATCTGTTATATGTTTATATACATTTAACATACATTAGTATATGTATGTTAACCCCATAGTCCTAATTTACCCATCCTCCCACCTTTCATTTTGGCTAACCATTAGTTTATTTGATAAGTCTGTGGGTGTCTTCTTTTGTGGAAATATGTTCATTGATAGCAATCTTAGGATAACATGTATAAATGATATCATAGGATGTTTGTCATACCCTTTTCACTTACTTAACCTTATATGATTATTTCTAGGCTCAACTGTAGTCCTGAAAACGGCATTGTTCTTTTTTTTCGCGAGGCTACTATTACATTTGGTACGTATACCACTTCGTCTTTGTCCATTCATCTGTTTATGGACCTTTTTCCTGCTTCCATGTCTTGGCTATTTCAATATTGCTGCAGTGCACATTTGCCTGCCTGTGTTTTTCACATTCTGGTTGTCTTAGGTTATAGGCCCAAAAGGTGCCATACCGCATCATATGGCAGCTCAATTTTTACCTTTTCAAGCATCTCCATTCAGTTTGCATTAGTGTTGTTACCTCGTTACATCCCAGCAGCAGCTTGAAGGTACACAGTTCTCTAAAACCCCTTCAGCATTTATAGTTTGTAGACATTTTGCTGATGGTTATGACTGGTGTGAGCTGAAACCTTTTTGAATTTGAATTTGCATGTGGCTAATAATTCCTTATACTGAGCTTTAGGCATGTCCTTTTTTTGTTTTCCTTTTTTGTAAAGAGTGAGTACAACTTCCCTCCTCTTATTGACTTCTTGAAAAATTTCTCATGTGTTGAATTTTCTTGCCTATTCCCTACCCCAGGGCATTTCTTGAGGGCCTGTGTCATTTACAGTCCTGCAGTCCTTGTGACTATGTAAGCAACCATTGGCACTGGGTTTAAAGCTGCTTTTGTGGGAAACAGCCACATGGCGGCAGCATTATTACGTCCTCATCTCTTGTTAATGGGGCAAAAGACTCTTCCTGGAGGTAGTGTTCCAAGGTTGTAAATTAGAGTGGAATGTGCTGGGACAAGCCCCCAGAAGTTTATCTCTCTTTACTTATGTTTGTTTTTTAAATATAATTTCTGTTTCTTATCGGAGTAAATCTGACTAGAGTGTTTTGATTTTCTGGCTGTACAGAATCTGCTCATTGATTCATATTTATGTTTGTTCATCTTCGGATCCTGTTACTATGTATGTGATTACAGAATATATATTTTAAAGGTATTCGTGATTATATAATTCATATACTTTATATGTTATATGTTTATATACATTTAACATACATTAGTATGTGTATGTTAACCCCATAGTCCTAATTTACCCATCCTCCCACCTTTCATTTTGGCTAACCATTAGTTTATTTGATAAGTCTGTGAGTGTCTTTTTCTGTGGAAATATGTTCATTGGTAGCAATTTTACGATAACATATATAAATGATATCATAGGATATTTGTCATACCCTTTTCACTTACTTAACGTTATATGATTATTTCTAGGTTCAACTGTAGTCCTGAAAACGGGATTGTTCATTTTTTTCACGAGGCTACTATTCCATTCTGTCCATATACCACTTCGTCTTTGTCCATACATCTGTTTATGAACCTTTTTTTTCCTTCCATGTCTTGGCTATTTCAATGTTGCTGCAGTGCACATTTGCCTGCCTCTGTCTTTCCGATTCTGGTGGTCTTAGGTTATAGGCCCAAAAGGTGCCCTGCCGCATCATATGGTAGCTTACTTTTTACCTTTTCAAGCAGCTCCATTCAGTTTGCGTTAGTGCTGTTGCCACTTTACATCCTACCAGCAGCTAGAAGGTACACAGTTCTCTAAAACCCCTTCAGCATTTATAGATTGTAGACTTTTTGCTGATGGTCATGACTCTTGTGAGCTGAAACCTTTTTGAATTTGAATATGTATGTGGCTAATAATTCCTTATACTGAGCTTTAGGCATGTCCTTTTTTTTGTTTTCCTTTTTTTTAAAGAGTGAGTACAACTTCCCTCCTCTTATTGACTTCTTGAAAAATTTCTCATGTGTTGAATTTTCTTGCCTATTCCCTACCCCAGGGCATGTTTTGTGGGCCTGTGTCATTTACAGCCCAGCAGTCCTTG
The DNA here is from genome assembly GCF_965194825.1 of Balaenoptera physalus. NCBI lineage: Eukaryota > Metazoa > Chordata > Mammalia > Artiodactyla > Balaenopteridae > Balaenoptera > Balaenoptera physalus. Next base: position 1,912 of record NW_028124201.1, on the reverse strand, counting down.
TGACTGTAGAAGCAACCATTGGCACTGGGTTTAAAGCTGCTGTTGTGGGAAACAGCCTCAAGGCGGCAGCATTATTACGTTCTCAACCCTTGTTACTAGGGCAACAGAGTCTTCCTAGAGGTAGTGTTCCAAGGATGTAAATTAGAGTGGAATGTGCTGGGAGAAGCCCCCAGAAATTTATGTCTCCTTACTTATGTTTGTTTTTTAAATTTAATTTCTATTTCTTATCGGAGTAAATTTGATTGGAGTGTTTTGATTGTCTGGCTGTACATAATCTGCTCAAATATTCATACATATGTCTGTTCATCTTCGGTTCCTGTTACCATGTATGTGATTACAGAATGTATATTTTCAAGGTATTGGTGATTATATAATTCTTAGAGTTTATCTGTTATATGTTTATATACATTTAACATACATTAGTATATGTATGTTAACCCCATAGTCCTAATTTACCCATCCTCCCACCTTTCATTTTGGCTAACCATTAGTTTATTTGATAAGTCTGTGGGTATCATTTTCTGAGGAAATATGTTCATTGGTAGCAATCTTAGGATAACATGTATAAATGATATCATAGGATATTTGTCATACCCTTTTCACCTACTTAACCTTATATGATTATTTTTAGGCTCAACTGTAGTCCTGAAAACGGCATTGTTCATTTTTTTCCCGAGGCTACTATTCCATTCTGTCCATATACCACGTCTTCTTTTCCCATTCATCCGTTTATGGACCTTTTTTTGGCTTCCATGTCTTGGCTATTTCCATATTGCTCCAGTGCACATTTGCCTCCCTCTCTCTTTCCGATTCTGGTGGTCTTAGTTTATAGGCTCAAAGGTGTCCTGCCGCATCATATGGTAGCTCAATTTTTACCTTGTAAAGGAGCTCCATTCAGTTTTTGTTAGTGCTGTTACCACTTTACATCCCACCAGCAGCTAGGAGGTATGAGTTGTCTAAAACCCATTCAGCATTTATAGTTTGTAGACTTTTTGCTAATGGCCATTTGACTGGTGTGAGCTGAAACCTTTTTGGAGGTTGGAAACGCATGTGGCTAATAATTCCTTATACTGAGCTTTAACCATATCCTTTTTCTTCGTTTCCTTTTTTTGTTAAAGAGTGAGTACAACTTCCCTCCTCTATTGACTTCTTAAAAAATTTCTCATGTGTTGAATTTTCTTGCCTATTCCCTACCCCAGGGCATTTTTTGAGGGCAGGTGTCATTTAGAGCCCTGCATTCCTTGGGACTATTAAGCAACCATTAGCAGTGGGTTTCAAGCTGCTGTTGTGTGAAACAGCCACAAGGCGGCAGCATTATTACGTTCTCAACTCTTGTTACTTGGGCAACAGAGTCTTCCTGTAGGTAGGGTTCCGAGGTTGTAAATTAGAGTGGAATGTGCTGGGACAATCCCCCAGAAGTTTATGTCTCCTTACTTATGTTTGTTTTTTCAAATTTAGTTTCTATTTCTTATTGGAGTAAATTTGATTAGAGTGTGTTGATTGTTTGGCTGTACAGAATCTGCTCAATGATTCATACTTATGTCTGTTCACCTTTGGACCCTGTTACCATGTATGTGATTACAGAATGTATATTTTAAAGGTATTGGTGATTGTATAATTCATATAGTTTATCTGTTATATGTTTATATACATTTAACATACATTAGTATATGTATGTTAACCCCATAGTCCTAATTTACCCATCCTCCCACCTTTCCTTTTGGCTAACCATTAGTTTATTTGATAAGTCTGTGAGTGTCTTTTTCTGTGGAAATATGTTCATTGGTAGCAATCTTAGGATAACATGTATAAATGATATCATAGGATATTTGTCATACCCTTTTCACTTACTTAACCTTATATGATTATTTCTAGGCTCAACTGTAGTCCTGAAAACAGCATTGTTCATTTT
>NW_028124202.1:0-39091 GCF_965194825.1 Balaenoptera physalus | reverse complement strand
GGCTCGGTTTAGGGTACGGTTTAGGATTAGGGTACGTGTTAGGGTTAGGGTAGTGGTTAGGGTTAGGGTACGTGTTAGGGTTAGGGTAGTTATTAAACCTATCCCACTCTCTAGATACCGCATAACACGTAAAGGAATATTATTTGGGGGTCCAGCCATGGAGGAGAGTTTAGACACTAGGATAAGATAAGGAACACACCCATTATAAAGAAATCACATTAGGATTCTCTTTTTAAGCTGTTCCTTAAAACACTAGTGCATAGGAAATCTATTGGAGGCAGAAGCATTCAAGGGTAGCCTAGGGTTAGGGTTAGGCTTAGGGTTAGGTTTAGGGTACGGCTTAGGGTATGGGTTCGGGGAGAGGTTCGGGCACGGCGTAGGGTATGGGTTAGGGTTAGGGTTAGGGTTAGTGTTAGGGTTAGGGCTCGGTTTAGGGTACGGGTTAGGATTAGGGTACGTGTTAGGGTTAGGGTAGGGGTTAGGTTTAGGGTATGCGTTAGGGTTAGGGTAGTTATTAAACCTATCCCACTCTCTAGATACCCCTTAGCACGTAAAGGAATATTATTTGGGGGTCCAGCCATGGAGAAGAGTTTAGACACTAGGATAAGATAAGGAACACACCCATTATAAAGAAATCACATTAGGATTCTCTTTTTAAGCTGTTCCTTAAAACACTAGTGTTTAGGAAATCTATTGGAGGCAGAAGCAGTCAAGGGTAGCCTAGGGTTAGGGTTAGGCTTAGGGTACGGCTTAAGGTACGGGTTCGGGGAGGGCTTCGGGTACGGCGTATGTTATGGGTTAGGGTTAGGGTTATGGTTAGTGTTAGGGTTAGGGCTCGCTTTAGTGTACGGGTTAGGATTAGCTTACATGTTAGGGTTAGGGTAGGGGTTAGGCTTAGGGTACGGCTTAGGGTACGGGTTCGGTGAGGGCTTCGGGTACGGCGTAAGGTATGGGTTAGGGTTAGGGTTAGGGTTAGTGTTAGGGTTAGGGCTCGGTTTAGGGTACGTTTTAGAATTAGGGTACGTGTTAGGGTTAGGGTAGGGGTTAGGGTTAGGGTACGTGTTAGGGTTAGGGTAGTTATTAAACCTATCGCCTCTCTAGTTACCCCTTAGCACGTAAAGGAATATTACTTGGGGGTCCAGCCATGGAGAAGAGTTTAGACACTAAGATAATATAAGGAACACACACATTATAAAGAAATCACATTAGGATTCTCTTTTTAAGCTGTTCCTTAAAACACTAGTGCTTAGGAAATCTATTGGAGGCAGAAGCAGTCAAGGGTAGCCTAGGTTTAGGTTGAGGCTTGGGGTTAGGCTTAGGGTACGGCTTAGGATACGGGTTCGGGGAGGGGTTTGGGTACGGCGTAGCGTATGGGTTAGGGTTAGGGTTTGGGTTAGTGTTAGGGTTAGGGCTCCGTTTAGGTTACGGGTTAGGATTAGGGTACGTGTTAGGGTTAGGGTAGGGGTTAGGGTTAGGTTACGCGTTAGGGTTAGGGTAGTTATTAAACCTATCCCACTCTCTAGATACCCCTTAGCACGTAAAGGAATATTATTTGGGGGTCCAGCCATGGAGAAGAGTTTAGACACTAGGATAAGATAAGGAACACACCCATTATAAAGAAATCACATTAGGTTACTCTTTTTAAGCTGTTCCTTAAAACACTAGTGCTTAGGAAATCTATTGGAGGCAGAAGCAGTCAAGGGTAGCCTAGGGTTAGGGTTAGGCTTAGGGTTAGGTTTAGGGTACGGCTTAGGGTACGGGTTCGGGGAGGGCTTAGGGTACGGCGTAGGGTATGGGTTAGGGATAGGGTTAGGGTTAGTGTTAGGGTTAGGGCTCGGTTTAGGGTACGGGTTAGGATTAGGGTACGTGTTAGGTTAGGGTAGGGGTTAGGGTTAGGGTACGCATTAGGGTTAGGGTAGTTATTAAACCTATCCCACTCTCTAGATACCCCTTAGCACGTAAAGCAATATTATTTGGGGGTCCATCCAATGGAAAAGAGTTTAGACACTAAGATAATAGAAGGAACACACACATTATAAAGAAAATCACATTAGGATTCTCTTTTTAAGCTGTTCCTTAAAACACTAGTGCTTAAAAATCTATTGGAGGCTGAAGCAGTCAAGGGTAGCCTAGGGTTAGGGTTAGGCTTAGGGTTAGGCTTAGGGTACGGCTTAGGGTACGGGTTCGGTGAGGGCTTCGGGTACGGCGTAGGGTATGGGTTAGGGTTAGGGTTAGGGTTAGTGTTAGGGTTAGGGCTCGGTTTAGGGTACGTTTTAGAATTGGGGTACGTGTTAGGGTTAGGGTAGGGGTTAGGGTTAGGGTACGTGTTAGGGTTAGGGTAGTTATTAAACCTATCGCCTCTCTATTTACCCCTTAGCACGTAAAGGAATATTACTTGGGGGTCCAGCCATGGAGAAGAGTTTAGACACTAAGATAATATAAGGAACACACACATTATAAAGAAATCACATTAGGATTCTCTTTTTAAGCTGTTCCTTAAAACACTAGTGCTTAGGAAATCTATTGGAGGCAGAAGCAGTCAAGGGTAGCCTAGGGTTAGGGTTAGGCTTAGGGTTAGGGTTAGGGTACGGCTTAGGGTATGGGTTCGGGGAGAGGTTCGGGCACGGCGTAGGGTATGGGTTAGGGTTAGGGTTAGGGTTAGTGTTAGGGTTAGGGCTCGGTTTAGGGTACGGGTTAGGATTAGGGTACGTGTTAGGGTTAGGGTAGGGGTTAGGTTAGGATACGCGTTAGGGTTAGGGTAGTTATTAAACCTATCCCACTCTCTAGATACCCCTTAGCACGTAAAGGAATATTATTTGGGGGTCCAGCCATGGAGAAGAGTTTAGACACTAGGATAAGATAAGGAACACACCCATTATAAAGAAATCACATTAGGATTCTCTTTTTAAGCTGTTCCTTAAAACACTAGTGCTTAGGAAATCTATTGGATGCCGAAGCAGTCAAGGGTAGCCTAGGGTTAGGGTTAGTCTAAGGTTAGGGTTAGGGTACCTCTTAGGGTATGGGTTCGGGAGAGGTTCGGGCACGGCGTAAGGTATGGGTTAGGGTTAGGGTTAGGGTTAGTGTTAGGGTTAGGGCTCGGTTTAGGGTACGGGTTAGGATTAGGGTACGTGTTAGGGTTAGGGTATGGGTTAGTGTTAGGGTACCCGTTAGGGTTAGAGTAGTAATTAAACCTATCCCACTCTCTAGATACCCCTTAGCACGTAAAGGAATATTATTTGGGGTTCCAGCCATGGAAAAGAGTTTAGACACTAGGATTAGATAAGGAACACACCAATTATAAAGAAATCACATTAGGATTCTCTTTTTAAGCTGTTCCTTAAAACACTAGTGCTTAGGAAATCTATTGGAGGCAGAAGCAATCAAGGGTAGCCTAGGGTTAGGGTTAGGCTTAGGGTTAGGCTTAGGGTACGGCTTAGGGTACGGGTTCGGGGAGGGCTTCGGGTACGGCGTAGGGTATGGGTTAGGGTTAGGGTTTGGGTTAGTGTTAGGGTTAGGGCTCGGTTTAGGGTACGGGTTAGGATTAGGGTACGTGTTAGGGTTAGGGTAGGGGTTAGTGTTAGGGTATGCGTTATGGTTAGGGTAGTTATTAAACCTATCCCACTCTCTAGATACCCCTTAGCACGTAAAGGAATATTATTTGGGGGTCCAGCCATGGAGAACAGTTTAGACACTAGGATAAGATAAGGAACACACCCATTATAAAGAAATCACATTAGGATTCTCTTTTTAAGCTGTTCCTTAAAACACTAGTGCTTAGGAAATCTATTGGAGGCAAAAGCAGTCAAGGGTAGCCTAGGGTTAGGGTTAGACTTAGGGTTAGGCTTAGGGTACGGCTTAGGGTACGGGTTCGGGGAGGGCTTCGGGTACGGCGTAGGGTATGGGTTAGGGTTAGGGTTAGGGTTAGTGTTAGGGTTAGGGCTCGGTTTAGGGTACGTTTTAGGATTAGGGTACGTGTTAGGGTTAGGGTAGGGGTTAGGGTTAGGGTACGTGTTAGGGTTAGGGTAGTTATTAAACCTATCGCCTCTCTAGATACCCCTTAGCACGTAAAGGAATATTATTTGGGGGTCCAGCCATGGAGAAGAGTTTAGACACTAGGAAAATATAAGGAACACACCCATTATAAAGAAATCACATTAGGATTCTCTTTTTAAGCTGTTCCTTAAAACACTAGTGCTTAGGAAATCTATTGGAGGCAGAAGCAGTCAAGGGTAGCCTAGGGTTAGGGTTAGGCTTAGGCTTAGGCTTAGGGTACGGCTTAGGGTACGGGTTCGGGGAGGGCTTCGGTTACGGCGTAGGGTATGGGATATGGTTAGGGTTAGGTTTAGTGTTAGGGTTAGGGCTCGGTTTAGGGTACGGTTTAGGATTAGGGTACGTGTTAGGGTTAGGGTAGTGGTTAGGGTTAGGGTACGTGTTAGGGTTAGGGTAGTTATTAAACCTATCCCACTCTCTAGATACCGCATAACACGTAAAGGAATATTATTTGGGGGTCCAGCCATGGAGGAGAGTTTAGACACTAGGATAAGATAAGGAACACACCCATTATAAAGAAATCACATTAGGATTCTCTTTTTAAGCTGTTCCTTAAAACACTAGTGCATAGGAAATCTATTGGAGGCAGAAGCATTCAAGGGTAGCCTAGGGTTAGGGTTAGGCTTAGGGTTAGGCTTAGGGTACGGCTTAGGGTACGGGTTCGGGGAGGGCTTCGAGTACGGCGTAGGGTATGGGTTAGGGATAGGGTTAGGGTTAGTGTTAGGGTTAGGGCTCGCTTTAGTGTACGGGATAGGATTAGGGTACGTGTTAGGGTTAGGGTAGGGGTTAGGGTTAGGGTACGCGTTAGGGTTAGGGTAGTTATTAAACCTATTCCACTCTCTAGATACCCCTTAGCACGTAAAGGAATATTATTTGGGGGTCCAGCCATGGAGAAAAGTTTAACACTAGGATAAGATAAGGAACACACCCATTATAAAGAAATCACATTAGGATTCTCTTTTTAAGCTGTTCCTTAAAACACTAGTGCTTAGGAAATCTATTGGAGGCAGAAGCAGTCAAGGGTAGCCTAGGGTTAGGGTTAGGCTTAGGGTTAGGCTTAGGGTACGGCTTAGGGTACGGGTTCGGGGAGGGCTTCGGGTACGGCGTAAGGTATGGCTTAGGGTTAGGGTTAGGGTTAGTGTTAGGTTTAGGGCTCGATGTAGGGTACGGGTTAGGATTAGGGTACGTGTTAGGGTTAGGGTAGGGGTTAGGGTTAGGGTACGCGTTAGGGTTAGGGTAGTTATTAAACCTATCCCACTCTATAGATACCCCTTAGCACGTAAAGGAATATTATTTGGGGGTCCAGCCATGGAGAAGAGTTTAGACACTAGGATAAGATCAGGAACACACCTATTATAAAGAAATCACATTAGGATTCTCTTTTTAAGCTCTTCCTTAAAACACTAGTGCTTAGGAAATCTATTGTAGGCAGAAGCAGTCAAGGGTAGCCTAGGGTTAGGGTTAGGCTTAGGGTTAGGCTTAGGGCACGGCTTAGGGTACGGGTTCGGTGAGGGGTTCGTGTACGGCGTAGGGTATGGGTTAGGGTTAGGGTTTGGGTTAATGTTAGGGTTAGGGTTCCGTTTAGGGTACGGGTTAGGATTAGGGTACGTGTTAGGGTTAGGGTAGTGGTTAGGGTTAGGGTACGCGTTAGGGTTAGGGTAGTTATTAAACCTATCCCACTCTCTAGATACCCCTTAGCACGTAAAGGAATATTATTTGGGGGTCCAGCCATGGAGAAGAGTTTAGACACTAGGATAAGATAAGGAACACACTCATTATAAAGAAATCACATTAGGATTCTCTTTTTAAGCTGTTCCTTAAAACACTAGTGCTTAGGAAATCTATTGGAGGCAGAAGCAGTCAAGGGTAGCCTAGGGTTAGGGTTAGGCTTAGGGTTAGGGTTAGGGTACGGCTTAGGGTATGGGTTCGGGGAGAGGATCGGGCACGGCGTAGGGTATGGGTTAGGGTTAGGGTTAGGGTTAGTGTTAGGGTTAGGGCTCGGTTTAGGGTACGGGTTAGGATTAGGGTTCGTGTTAGGGTTAGGGTAGGGGTTAGGTTTAGGGTACGCGTTAGGTTTAGGGTAGTTATTAAACCTATCCCACTCTCTAGATACCCCTTAGCACGTAAAGGAATATTATTTGGGGGTCCAGCCATGGAGAAGAGTTTAGACACTAAGATAATATAAGGAACACAGAGATTATAAAGAAATCACATTAGGATTCTCTTTTTAAGCTGTTCCTTAAAACACTAGTGCTTAGGAAATCTATTGGAGGCAGAAGCAATCAAGGGTAGCCTAGGGTTAGGGTTAGGCTTAGGGTTAGGCTTAGGGTACGGCTTAGGGTACGGGTTCGGGGAGGGCTTCGGGTACGGCGTAGGGTATGGGTTAGGGTTAGGGTTTGGGTTAGTGTTAGGATTAGGGCTCGGTTTAGGGTACGGGTTAGGATTTGGGTACGTGTTAGGGTTAGGGTAGGGGTTAGTGTTAGGGTATGCGTTATGGTTAGGGTAGTTATTAAACCTATCCCACTCTCTAGATACCCCTTAGCACGTAAAGGAATATTATTTGGGGGTCCAGCCATGGAGAAGAGTTTAGACACTAGGATAAGATAAGGAACACACCCATTATAAAGAAATCACATTAGGATTCTCTTTTTAAGCTGTTCCTTAAAACACTAGTGCTTAGGAAATCTATTGGAGGCAAAAGCAGTCAAGGGTAGCCTAGGGTTAGGGTTAGACTTAGGGTTAGGCTTAGGGTACGGCTTAGGGTACGGGTTCGGGGAGGGCTTCGGGTACGGCGTAGGGTATGGGTTAGGGTTAGGGTTAGGGTTAGTGTTAGGGTTAGGGCTCGGTTTAGGGTACGTTTTAGGATTAGGGTACGTGTTAGGGTTAGGGTAGGGGTTAGGGTTAGGGTACGTGTTAGGGTTAGGGTAGTTATTAAACCTATCGCCTCTCTAGATACCCCTTAGCACGTAAAGGAATATTATTTGGGGGTCCAGCCATGGAGAAGAGTTTAGACACTAGGAAAATATAAGGAACACACCCATTATAAAGAAATCACATTAGGATTCTCTTTTTAAGCTGTTCCTTAAAACACTAGTGCTTAGGAAATCTATTGGAGGCAGAAGCAGTCAAGGGTAGCCTAGGGTTAGGGTTAGGCTTAGGCTTAGGCTTAGGGTACGGCTTAGGGTACGGGTTCGGGGAGGGCTTCGGTTACGGCGTAGGGTATGGGATATGGTTAGGGTTAGGTTTAGTGTTAGGGTTAGGGCTCGGTTTAGGGTACGGTTTAGGATTAGGGTACGTGTTAGGGTTAGGGTAGTGGTTAGGGTTAGGGTACGTGTTAGGGTTAGGGTAGTTATTAAACCTATCCCACTCTCTAGATACCGCATAACACGTAAAGGAATATTATTTGGGGGTCCAGCCATGGAGGAGAGTTTAGACACTAGGATAAGATAAGGAACACACCCATTATAAAGAAATCACATTAGGATTCTCTTTTTAAGCTGTTCCTTAAAACACTAGTGCATAGGAAATCTATTGGAGGCAGAAGCATTCAAGGGTAGCCTAGGGTTAGGGTTAGGCTTAGGGTTAGGGTTAGGGTACGGCTTAGGGTATGGGTTCGGGGAGAGGTTCGGGCACGGCGTAGGGTATGGGTTAGGGTTAGGGTTAGGGTTAGTGTTAGGGTTAGGGCTCGGTTTAGGGTACGGGTTAGGATTAGGGTACGTGTTAGGGTTAGGGTAGGGGTTAGGTTTAGGGTACGCGTTAGGGTTAGGGTAGTTATTAAACCTATCCCACTCTCTAGATACCCCTTAGCACGTAAAGGAATATTATTTGGGGGTCCAGCCATGGAGAAGAGTTTAGACACTAGGATAAGATAAGGAACACACCCATTATAAAGAAATCACATTAGGATTCTCTTTTTAAGCTGTTCCTTAAAACACTAGTGTTTAGGAAATCTATTGGAGGCAGAAGCAGTCAAGGGTAGCCTAGGGTTAGGGTTAGGCTTAGGGTACGGCTTAAGGTACGGGTTCGGGGAGGGCTTCGGGTACGGCGTATGTTATGGGTTAGGGTTAGGGTTATGGTTAGTGTTAGGGTTAGGGCTCGCTTTAGTGTACGGGTTAGGATTAGCTTACATGTTAGGGTTAGGGTAGGGGTTAGGCTTAGGGTACGGCTTAGGGTACGGGTTCGGTGAGGGCTTCGGGTACGGCGTAAGGTATGGGTTAGGGTTAGGGTTAGGGTTAGTGTTAGGGTTAGGGCTCGGTTTAGGGTACGTTTTAGAATTAGGGTACGTGTTAGGGTTAGGGTAGGGGTTAGGGTTAGGGTACGTGTTAGGGTTAGGGTAGTTATTAAACCTATCGCCTCTCTAGTTACCCCTTAGCACGTAAAGGAATATTACTTGGGGGTCCAGCCATGGAGAAGAGTTTAGACACTAAGATAATATAAGGAACACACACATTATAAAGAAATCACATTAGGATTCTCTTTTTAAGCTGTTCCTTAAAACACTAGTGCTTAGGAAATCTATTGGAGGCAGAAGCAGTCAAGGGTAGCCTAGGTTTAGGTTGAGGCTTGGGGTTAGGCTTAGGGTACGGCTTAGGATACGGGTTCGGGGAGGGGTTTGGGTACGGCGTAGCGTATGGGTTAGGGTTAGGGTTTGGGTTAGTGTTAGGGTTAGGGCTCCGTTTAGGTTACGGGTTAGGATTAGGGTACGTGTTAGGGTTAGGGTAGGGGTTAGGGTTAGGTTACGCGTTAGGGTTAGGGTAGTTATTAAACCTATCCCACTCTCTAGATACCCCTTAGCACGTAAAGGAATATTATTTGGGGGTCCAGCCATGGAGAAGAGTTTAGACACTAGGATAAGATAAGGAACACACCCATTATAAAGAAATCACATTAGGTTACTCTTTTTAAGCTGTTCCTTAAAACACTAGTGCTTAGGAAATCTATTGGAGGCAGAAGCAGTCAAGGGTAGCCTAGGGTTAGGGTTAGGCTTAGGGTTAGGTTTAGGGTACGGCTTAGGGTACGGGTTCGGGGAGGGCTTAGGGTACGGCGTAGGGTATGGGTTAGGGATAGGGTTAGGGTTAGTGTTAGGGTTAGGGCTCGGTTTAGGGTACGGGTTAGGATTAGGGTACGTGTTAGGGTTAGGGTAGGGGTTAGGGTTAGGGTACGCATTAGGGTTAGGGTAGTTATTAAACCTATCCCACTCTCTAGATACCCCTTAGCACGTAAAGCAATATTATTTGGGGGTCCATCCAATGGAAAAGAGTTTAGACACTAAGATAATAGAAGGAACACACACATTATAAAGAAATCACATTAGGATTCTCTTTTTAAGCTGTTCCTTAAAACACTAGTGCTTAAAAATCTATTGGAGGCTGAAGCAGTCAAGGGTAGCCTAGGGTTAGGGTTAGGCTTAGGGTTAGGCTTAGGGTACGGCTTAGGGTACGGGTTCGGTGAGGGCTTCGGGTACGGCGTAGGGTATGGGTTAGGGTTAGGGTTAGGGTTAGTGTTAGGGTTAGGGCTCGGTTTAGGGTACGTTTTAGAATTGGGGTACGTGTTAGGGTTAGGGTAGGGGTTAGGGTTAGGGTACGTGTTAGGGTTAGGGTAGTTATTAAACCTATCGCCTCTCTATTTACCCCTTAGCACGTAAAGGAATATTACTTGGGGGTCCAGCCATGGAGAAGAGTTTAGACACTAAGATAATATAAGGAACACACACATTATAAAGAAATCACATTAGGATTCTCTTTTTAAGCTGTTCCTTAAAACACTAGTGCTTAGGAAATCTATTGGAGGCAGAAGCAGTCAAGGGTAGCCTAGGGTTAGGGTTAGGCTTAGGGTTAGGGTTAGGGTACGGCTTAGGGTATGGGTTCGGGGAGAGGTTCGGGCACGGCGTAGGGTATGGGTTAGGGTTAGGGTTAGGGTTAGTGTTAGGGTTAGGGCTCGGTTTAGGGTACGGGTTAGGATTAGGGTACGTGTTAGGGTTAGGGTAGGGGTTAGGTTAGGATACGCGTTAGGGTTAGGGTAGTTATTAAACCTATCCCACTCTCTAGATACCCCTTAGCACGTAAAGGAATATTATTTGGGGGTCCAGCCATGGAGAAGAGTTTAGACACTAGGATAAGATAAGGAACACACCCATTATAAAGAAATCACATTAGGATTCTCTTTTTAAGCTGTTCCTTAAAACACTAGTGCTTAGGAAATCTATTGGATGCCGAAGCAGTCAAGGGTAGCCTAGGGTTAGGGTTAGTCTAAGGTTAGGGTTAGGGTACCTCTTAGGGTATGGGTTCGGGGAGAGGTTCGGGCACGGCGTAAGGTATGGGTTAGGGTTAGGGTTAGGGTTAGTGTTAGGGTTAGGGCTCGGTTTAGGGTACGGGTTAGGATTAGGGTACGTGTTAGGGTTAGGGTATGGGTTAGTGTTAGGGTACCCGTTAGGGTTAGAGTAGTAATTAAACCTATCCCACTCTCTAGATACCCCTTAGCACGTAAAGGAATATTATTTGGGGTTCCAGCCATGGAAAAGAGTTTAGACACTAGGATTAGATAAGGAACACACCAATTATAAAGAAATCACATTAGGATTCTCTTTTTAAGCTGTTCCTTAAAACACTAGTGCTTAGGAAATCTATTGGAGGCAGAAGCAATCAAGGGTAGCCTAGGGTTAGGGTTAGGCTTAGGGTTAGGCTTAGGGTACGGCTTAGGGTACGGGTTCGGGGAGGGCTTCGGGTACGGCGTAGGGTATGGGTTAGGGTTAGGGTTTGGGTTAGTGTTAGGGTTAGGGCTCGGTTTAGGGTACGGGTTAGGATTAGGGTACGTGTTAGGGTTAGGGTAGGGGTTAGTGTTAGGTTATGCGTTATGGTTAGGGTAGTTATTAAACCTATCCCACTCTCTAGATACCCCTTAGCACGTAAAGGAATATTATTTGGGGGTCCAGCCATGGAGAACAGTTTAGACACTAGGATAAGATAAGGAACACACCCATTATAAAGAAATCACATTAGGATTCTCTTTTTAAGCTGTTCCTTAAAACACTAGTGCTTAGGAAATCTATTGGAGGCAAAAGCAGTCAAGGGTAGCCTAGGGTTAGGGTTAGACTTAGGGTTAGGCTTAGGGTACGGCTTAGGGTACGGGTTCGGGGAGGGCTTCGGGTACGGCGTAGGGTATGGGTTAGGGTTAGGGTTAGGGTTAGTGTTAGGGTTAGGGCTCGGTTTAGGGTACGTTTTAGGATTAGGGTACGTGTTAGGGTTAGGGTAGGGGTTAGGGTTAGGGTACGTGTTAGGGTTAGGGTAGTTATTAAACCTATCGCCTCTCTAGATACCCCTTAGCACGTAAAGGAATATTATTTGGGGGTCCAGCCATGGAGAAGAGTTTAGACACTAGGAAAATATAAGGAACACACCCATTATAAAGAAATCACATTAGGATTCTCTTTTTAAGCTGTTCCTTAAAACACTAGTGCTTAGGAAATCTATTGGAGGCAGAAGCAGTCAAGGGTAGCCTAGGGTTAGGGTTAGGCTTAGGCTTAGGCTTAGGGTACGGCTTAGGGTACGGGTTCGGGGAGGGCTTCGGTTACGGCGTAGGGTATGGGATATGGTTAGGGTTAGGTTTAGTGTTAGGGTTAGGGCTCGGTTTAGGGTACGGTTTAGGATTAGGGTACGTGTTAGGGTTAGGGTAGTGGTTAGGGTTAGGGTACGTGTTAGGGTTAGGGTAGTTATTAAACCTATCCCACTCTCTAGATACCGCATAACACGTAAAGGAATATTATTTGGGGGTCCAGCCATGGAGGAGAGTTTAGACACTAGGATAAGATAAGGAACACACCCATTATAAAGAAATCACATTAGGATTCTCTTTTTAAGCTGTTCCTTAAAACACTAGTGCATAGGAAATCTATTGGAGGCAGAAGCATTCAAGGGTAGCCTAGGGTTAGGGTTAGGCTTAGGGTTAGGCTTAGGGTACGGCTTAGGGTACGGGTTCGGGGAGGGCTTCGAGTACGGCGTAGGGTATGGGTTAGGGATAGGGTTAGGGTTAGTGTTAGGGTTAGGGCTCGCTTTAGTGTACGGGATAGGATTAGGGTACGTGTTAGGGTTAGGGTAGGGGTTAGGGTTAGGGTACGCGTTAGGGTTAGGGTAGTTATTAAACCTATTCCACTCTCTAGATACCCCTTAGCACGTAAAGGAATATTATTTGGGGGTCCAGCCATGGAGAAAAGTTTAACACTAGGATAAGATAAGGAACACACCCATTATAAAGAAATCACATTAGGATTCTCTTTTTAAGCTGTTCCTTAAAACACTAGTGCTTAGGAAATCTATTGGAGGCAGAAGCAGTCAAGGGTAGCCTAGGGTTAGGGTTAGGCTTAGGGTTAGGCTTAGGGTACGGCTTAGGGTACGGGTTCGGGGAGGGCTTCGGGTACGGCGTAAGGTATGGCTTAGGGTTAGGGTTAGGGTTAGTGTTAGGTTTAGGGCTCGATGTAGGGTACGGGTTAGGATTAGGGTACGTGTTAGGGTTAGGGTAGGGGTTAGGGTTAGGGTACGCGTTAGGGTTAGGGTAGTTATTAAACCTATCCCACTCTATAGATACCCCTTAGCACGTAAAGGAATATTATTTGGGGGTCCAGCCATGGAGAAGAGTTTAGACACTAGGATAAGATCAGGAACACACCTATTATAAAGAAATCACATTAGGATTCTCTTTTTAAGCTCTTCCTTAAAACACTAGTGCTTAGGAAATCTATTGTAGGCAGAAGCAGTCAAGGGTAGCCTAGGGTTAGGGTTAGGCTTAGGGTTAGGCTTAGGGCACGGCTTAGGGTACGGGTTCGGTGAGGGGTTCGTGTACGGCGTAGGGTATGGGTTAGGGTTAGGGTTTGGGTTAATGTTAGGGTTAGGGTTCCGTTTAGGGTACGGGTTAGGATTAGGGTACGTGTTAGGGTTAGGGTAGTGGTTAGGGTTAGGGTACGCGTTAGGGTTAGGGTAGTTATTAAACCTATCCCACTCTCTAGATACCCCTTAGCACGTAAAGGAATATTATTTGGTGTTCCAGCCATGGAGAAGAGTTTAGACACTAGGATAAGATAAGGAACACACTCATTATAAAGAAATCACATTAGGATTCTCTTTTTAAGCTGTTCCTTAAAACACTAGTGCTTAGGAAATCTATTGGAGGCAGAAGCAGTCAAGGGTAGCCTAGGGTTAGGGTTAGGCTTAGGGTTAGGGTTAGGGTACGGCTTAGGGTATGGGTTCGGGGAGAGGATCGGGCACGGCGTAGGGTATGGGTTAGGGTTAGGGTTAGGGTTAGTGTTAGGGTTAGGGCTCGGTTTAGGGTACGGGTTAGGATTAGGGTTCGTGTTAGGGTTAGGGTAGGGGTTAGGTTTAGGGTACGCGTTAGGTTTAGGGTAGTTATTAAACCTATCCCACTCTCTAGATACCCCTTAGCACGTAAAGGAATATTATTTGGGGGTCCAGCCATGGAGAAGAGTTTAGACACTAAGATAATATAAGGAACACAGAGATTATAAAGAAATCACATTAGGATTCTCTTTTTAAGCTGTTCCTTAAAACACTAGTGCTTAGGAAATCTATTGGAGGCAGAAGCAATCAAGGGTAGCCTAGGGTTAGGGTTAGGCTTAGGGTTAGGCTTAGGGTACGGCTTAGGGTACGGGTTCGGGGAGGGCTTCGGGTACGGCGTAGGGTATGGGTTAGGGTTAGGGTTTGGGTTAGTGTTAGGGTTAGGGCTCGGTTTAGGGTACGGGTTAGGATTTGGGTACGTGTTAGGGTTAGGGTAGGGGTTAGTGTTAGGGTATGCGTTATGGTTAGGGTAGTTATTAAACCTATCCCACTCTCTAGATACCCCTTAGCACGTAAAGGAATATTATTTGGGGGTCCAGCCATGGAGAAGAGTTTAGACACTAGGATAAGATAAGGAACACACCCATTATAAAGAAATCACATTAGGATTCTCTTTTTAAGCTGTTCCTTAAAACACTAGTGCTTAGGAAATCTATTGGAGGCAAAAGCAGTCAAGGGTAGCCTAGGGTTAGGGTTAGACTTAGGGTTAGGCTTAGGGTACGGCTTAGGGTACGGGTTCGGGGAGGGCTTCGGGTACGGCGTAGGGTATGGGTTAGGGTTAGGGTTAGGGTTAGTGTTAGGGTTAGGGCTCGGTTTAGGGTACGTTTTAGGATTAGGGTACGTGTTAGGGTTAGGGTAGGGGTTAGGGTTAGGGTACGTGTTAGGGTTAGGGTAGTTATTAAACCTATCGCCTCTCTAGATACCCCTTAGCACGTAAAGGAATATTATTTGGGGGTCCAGCCATGGAGAAGAGTTTAGACACTAGGAAAATATAAGGAACACACCCATTATAAAGAAATCACATTAGGATTCTCTTTTTAAGCTGTTCCTTAAAACACTAGTGCTTAGGAAATCTATTGGAGGCAGAAGCAGTCAAGGGTAGCCTAGGGTTAGGGTTAGGCTTAGGCTTAGGCTTAGGGTACGGCTTAGGGTACGGGTTCGGGGAGGGCTTCGGTTACGGCGTAGGGTATGGGATATGGTTAGGGTTAGGTTTAGTGTTAGGGTTAGGGCTCGGTTTAGGGTACGGTTTAGGATTAGGGTACGTGTTAGGGTTAGGGTAGTGGTTAGGGTTAGGGTACGTGTTAGGGTTAGGGTAGTTATTAAACCTATCCCACTCTCTAGATACCGCATAACACGTAAAGGAATATTATTTGGGGGTCCAGCCATGGAGGAGAGTTTAGACACTAGGATAAGATAAGGAACACACCCATTATAAAGAAATCACATTAGGATTCTCTTTTTAAGCTGTTCCTTAAAACACTAGTGCATAGGAAATCTATTGGAGGCAGAAGCATTCAAGGGTAGCCTAGGGTTAGGGTTAGGCTTAGGGTTAGGGTTAGGGTACGGCTTAGGGTATGGGTTCGGGGAGAGGTTCGGGCACGGCGTAGGGTATGGGTTAGGGTTAGGGTTAGGGTTAGTGTTAGGGTTAGGGCTCGGTTTAGGGTACGGGTTAGGATTAGGGTACGTGTTAGGGTTAGGGTAGGGGTTAGGTTTAGGGTACGCGTTAGGGTTAGGGTAGTTATTAAACCTATCCCACTCTCTAGATACCCCTTAGCACGTAAAGGAATATTATTTGGGGGTCCAGCCATGGAGAAGAGTTTAGACACTAGGATAAGATAAGGAACACACCCATTATAAAGAAATCACATTAGGATTCTCTTTTTAAGCTGTTCCTTAAAACACTAGTGTTTAGGAAATCTATTGGAGGCAGAAGCAGTCAAGGGTAGCCTAGGGTTAGGGTTAGGCTTAGGGTACGGCTTAAGGTACGGGTTCGGGGAGGGCTTCGGGTACGGCGTATGTTATGGGTTAGGGTTAGGGTTATGGTTAGTGTTAGGGTTAGGGCTCGCTTTAGTGTACGGGTTAGGATTAGCTTACATGTTAGGGTTAGGGTAGGGGTTAGGCTTAGGGTACGGCTTAGGGTACGGGTTCGGTGAGGGCTTCGGGTACGGCGTAAGGTATGGGTTAGGGTTAGGGTTAGGGTTAGTGTTAGGGTTAGGGCTCGGTTTAGGGTACGTTTTAGAATTAGGGTACGTGTTAGGGTTAGGGTAGGGGTTAGGGTTAGGGTACGTGTTAGGGTTAGGGTAGTTATTAAACCTATCGCCTCTCTAGTTACCCCTTAGCACGTAAAGGAATATTACTTGGGGGTCCAGCCATGGAGAAGAGTTTAGACACTAAGATAATATAAGGAACACACACATTATAAAGAAATCACATTAGGATTCTCTTTTTAAGCTGTTCCTTAAAACACTAGTGCTTAGGAAATCTATTGGAGGCAGAAGCAGTCAAGGGTAGCCTAGGTTTAGGTTGAGGCTTGGGGTTAGGCTTAGGGTACGGCTTAGGATACGGGTTCGGGGAGGGGTTTGGGTACGGCGTAGCGTATGGGTTAGGGTTAGGGTTTGGGTTAGTGTTAGGGTTAGGGCTCCGTTTAGGTTACGGGTTAGGATTAGGGTACGTGTTAGGGTTAGGGTAGGGGTTAGGGTTAGGTTACGCGTTAGGGTTAGGGTAGTTATTAAACCTATCCCACTCTCTAGATACCCCTTAGCACGTAAAGGAATATTATTTGGGGGTCCAGCCATGGAGAAGAGTTTAGACACTAGGATAAGATAAGGAACACACCCATTATAAAGAAATCACATTAGGTTACTCTTTTTAAGCTGTTCCTTAAAACACTAGTGCTTAGGAAATCTATTGGAGGCAGAAGCAGTCAAGGGTAGCCTAGGGTTAGGGTTAGGCTTCGGGTTAGGTTTAGGGTACGGCTTAGGGTACGGGTTCGGGGAGGGCTTAGGGTACGGCGTAGGGTATGGGTTAGGGATAGGGTTAGGGTTAGTGTTAGGGTTAGGGCTCGGTTTAGGGTACGGGTTAGGATTAGGGTACGTGTTAGGGTTAGGGTAGGGGTTAGGGTTAGGGTACGCATTAGGGTTAGGGTAGTTATTAAACCTATCCCACTCTCTAGATACCCCTTAGAACGTAAAGCAATATTATTTGGGGGTCCATCCAATGGAAAAGAGTTTAGACACTAAGATAATAGAAGGAACACACACATTATAAAGAAATCACATTAGGATTCTCTTTTTAAGCTGTTCCTTAAAACACTAGTGCTTAAAAATCTATTGGAGGCTGAAGCAGTCAAGGGTAGCCTAGGGTTAGGGTTAGGCTTAGGGTTAGGCTTAGGGTACGGCTTAGGGTACGGGTTCGGTGAGGGCTTCGGGTACGGCGTAGGGTATGGGTTAGGGTTAGGGTTAGGGTTAGTGTTAGGGTTAGGGCTCGGTTTAGGGTACGTTTTAGAATTGGGGTACGTGTTAGGGTTAGGGTAGGGGTTAGGGTTAGGGTACGTGTTAGGGTTAGGGTAGTTATTAAACCTATCGCCTCTCTATTTACCCCTTAGCACGTAAAGGAATATTACTTGGGGGTCCAGCCATGGAGAAGAGTTTAGACACTAAGATAATATAAGGAACACACACATTATAAAGAAATCACATTAGGATTCTCTTTTTAAGCTGTTCCTTAAAACACTAGTGCTTAGGAAATCTATTGGAGGCAGAAGCAGTCAAGGGTAGCCTAGGGTTAGGGTTAGGCTTAGGGTTAGGGTTAGGGTACGGCTTAGGGTATGGGTTCGGGGAGAGGTTCGGGCACGGCGTAGGGTATGGGTTAGGGTTAGGGTTAGGGTTAGTGTTAGGGTTAGGGCTCGGTTTAGGGTACGGGTTAGGATTAGGGTACGTGTTAGGGTTAGGGTAGGGGTTAGGTTAGGATACGCGTTAGGGTTAGGGTAGTTATTAAACCTATCCCACTCTCTAGATACCCCTTAGCACGTAAAGGAATATTATTGGGGGGTCCAGCCATGGAGAAGAGTTTAGACACTAGGATAAGATAAGGAACACACCCATTATAAAGAAATCACATTAGGATTCTCTTTTTAAGCTGTTCCTTAAAACACTAGTGCTTAGGAAATCTATTGGATGCCGAAGCAGTCAAGGGTAGCCTAGGGTTAGGGTTAGTCTAACGTTAGGGTTAGGGTACCTCTTAGGGTATGGGTTCGGGGAGAGGTTCGGGCACGGCGTAAGGTATGGGTTAGGGTTAGGGTTAGGGTTAGTGTTAGGGTTAGGGCTCGGTTTAGGGTACGGGTTAGGATTAGGGTACGTGTTAGGGTTAGGGTATGGGTTAGTGTTAGGGTACCCGTTAGGGTTAGAGTAGTAATTAAACCTATCCCACTCTCTAGATACCCCTTAGCACGTAAAGGAATATTATTTGGGGTTCCAGCCATGGAAAAGAGTTTAGACACTAGGATTAGATAAGGAACACACCAATTATAAAGAAATCACATTAGGATTCTCTTTTTAAGCTGTTCCTTAAAACACTAGTGCTTAGGAAATCTATTGGAGGCAGAAGCAATCAAGGGTAGCCTAGGGTTAGGGTTAGGCTTAGGGTTAGGCTTAGGGTACGGCTTAGGGTACGGGTTCGGGGAGGGCTTCGGGTACGGCGTAGGGTATGGGTTAGGGTTAGGGTTTGGGTTAGTGTTAGGGTTAGGGCTCGGTTTAGGGTACGGGTTAGGATTAGGGTACGTGTTAGGGTTAGGGTAGGGGTTAGTGTTAGGGTATGCGTTATGGTTAGGGTAGTTATTAAACCTATCCCACTCTCTAGATACCCCTTAGCACGTAAAGGAATATTATTTGGGGGTCCAGCCATGGAGAACAGTTTAGACACTAGGATAAGATAAGGAACACACCCATTATAAAAAAATCACATTAGGATTCTCTTTTTAAGCTGTTCCTTAAAACACTAGTGCTTAGGAAATCTATTGGAGGCAAAAGCAGTCAAGGGTAGCCTAGGGTTAGGGTTAGACTTAGGGTTAGGCTTAGGGTACGGCTTAGGGTACGGGTTCGGGGAGGGCTTCGGGTACGGCGTAGGGTATGGGTTAGGGTTAGGGTTAGGGTTAGTGTTAGGGTTAGGGCTCGGTTTAGGGTACGTTTTAGGATTAGGGTACGTGTTAGGGTTAGGGTAGGGGTTAGGGTTAGGGTACGTGTTAGGGTTAGGGTAGTTATTAAACCTATCGCCTCTCTAGATACCCCTTAGCACGTAAAGGAATATTATTTGGGGGTCCAGCCATGGAGAAGAGTTTAGACACTAGGAAAATATAAGGAACACACCCATTATAAAGAAATCACATTAGGATTCTCTTTTTAAGCTGTTCCTTAAAACACTAGTGCTTAGGAAATCTATTGGAGGCAGAAGCAGTCAAGGGTAGCCTAGGGTTAGGGTTAGGCTTAGGCTTAGGCTTAGGGTACGGCTTAGGGTACGGGTTCGGGGAGGGCTTCGGTTACGGCGTAGGGTATGGGATATGGTTAGGGTTAGGTTTAGTGTTAGGGTTAGGGCTCGGTTTAGGGTACGGTTTAGGATTAGGGTACGTGTTAGGGTTAGGGTAGTGGTTAGGGTTAGGGTACGTGTTAGGGTTAGGGTAGTTATTAAACCTATCCCACTCTCTAGATACCGCATAACACGTAAAGGAATATTATTTGGGGGTCCAGCCATGGAGGAGAGTTTAGACACTAGGATAAGATAAGGAACACACCCATTATAAAGAAATCACATTAGGATTCTCTTTTTAAGCTGTTCCTTAAAACACTAGTGCATAGGAAATCTATTGGAGGCAGAAGCATTCAAGGGTAGCCTAGGGTTAGGGTTAGGCTTAGGGTTAGGCTTAGGGTACGGCTTAGGGTACGGGTTCGGGGAGGGCTTCGAGTACGGCGTAGGGTATGGGTTAGGGATAGGGTTAGGGTTAGTGTTAGGGTTAGGGCTCGCTTTAGTGTACGGGATAGGATTAGGGTACGTGTTAGGGTTAGGGTAGGGGTTAGGGTTAGGGTACGCGTTAGGGTTAGGGTAGTTATTAAACCTATTCCACTCTCTAGATACCCCTTAGCACGTAAAGGAATATTATTTGGGGGTCCAGCCATGGAGAAAAGTTTAACACTAGGATAAGATAAGGAACACACCCATTATAAAGAAATCACATTAGGATTCTCTTTTTAAGCTGTTCCTTAAAACACTAGTGCTTAGGAAATCTATTGGAGGCAGAAGCAGTCAAGGGTAGCCTAGGGTTAGGGTTAGGCTTAGGGTTAGGCTTAGGGTACGGCTTAGGGTACGGGTTCGGGGAGGGCTTCGGGTACGGCGTAAGGTATGGCTTAGGGTTAGGGTTAGGGTTAGTGTTAGGTTTAGGGCTCGATGTAGGGTACGGGTTAGGATTAGGGTACGTGTTAGGGTTAGGGTAGGGGTTAGGGTTAGGGTACGCGTTAGGGTTAGGGTAGTTATTAAACCTATCCCACTCTATAGATACCCCTTAGCACGTAAAGGAATATTATTTGGGGGTCCAGCCATGGAGAAGAGTTTAGACACTAGGATAAGATCAGGAACACACCTATTATAAAGAAATCACATTAGGATTCTCTTTTTAAGCTCTTCCTTAAAACACTAGTGCTTAGGAAATCTATTGTAGGCAGAAGCAGTCAAGGGTAGCCTAGGGTTAGGGTTAGGCTTAGGGTTAGGCTTAGGGCACGGCTTAGGGTACGGGTTCGGTGAGGGGTTCGTGTACGGCGTAGGGTATGGGTTAGGGTTAGGGTTTGGGTTAATGTTAGGGTTAGGGTTCCGTTTAGGGTACGGGTTAGGATTAGGGTACGTGTTAGGGTTAGGGTAGTGGTTAGGGTTAGGGTACGCGTTAGGGTTAGGGTAGTTATTAAACCTATCCCACTCTCTAGATACCCCTTAGCACGTAAAGGAATATTATTTGGGGGTCCAGCCATGGAGAAGAGTTTAGACACTAGGATAAGATAAGGAACACACTCATTATAAAGAAATCACATTAGGATTCTCTTTTTAAGCTGTTCCTTAAAACACTAGTGCTTAGGAAATCTATTGGAGGCAGAAGCAGTCAAGGGTAGCCTAGGGTTAGGGTTAGGCTTAGGGTTAGGGTTAGGGTACGGCTTAGGGTATGGGTTCGGGGAGAGGATCGGGCACGGCGTAGGGTATGGGTTAGGGTTAGGGTTAGGGTTAGTGTTAGGGTTAGGGCTCGGTTTAGGGTACGGGTTAGGATTAGGGTTCGTGTTAGGGTTAGGGTAGGGGTTAGGTTTAGGGTACGCGTTAGGTTTAGGGTAGTTATTAAACCTATCCCACTCTCTAGATACCCCTTAGCACGTAAAGGAATATTATTTGGGGGTCCAGCCATGGAGAAGAGTTTAGACACTAAGATAATATAAGGAACACAGAGATTATAAAGAAATCACATTAGGATTCTCTTTTTAAGCTGTTCCTTAAAACACTAGTGCTTAGGAAATCTATTGGAGGCAGAAGCAATCAAGGGTAGCCTAGGGTTAGGGTTAGGCTTAGGGTTAGGCTTAGGGTACGGCTTAGGGTACGGGTTCGGGGAGGGCTTCGGGTACGGCGTAGGGTATGGGTTAGGGTTAGGGTTTGGGTTAGTGTTAGGGTTAGGGCTCGGTTTAGGGTACGGGTTAGGATTTGGGTACGTGTTAGGGTTAGGGTAGGGGTTAGTGTTAGGGTATGCGTTATGGTTAGGGTAGTTATTAAACCTATCCCACTCTCTAGATACCCCTTAGCACGTAAAGGAATATTATTTGGGGGTCCAGCCATGGAGAAGAGTTTAGACACTAGGATAAGATAAGGAACACACCCATTATAAAGAAATCACATTAGGATTCTCTTTTTAAGCTGTTCCTTAAAACACTAGTGCTTAGGAAATCTATTGGAGGCAAAAGCAGTCAAGGGTAGCCTAGGGTTAGGGTTAGACTTAGGGTTAGGCTTAGGGTACGGCTTAGGGTACGGGTTCGGGGAGGGCTTCGGGTACGGCGTAGGGTATGGGTTAGGGTTAGGGTTAGGGTTAGTGTTAGGGTTAGGGCTCGGTTTAGGGTACGTTTTAGGATTAGGGTACGTGTTAGGGTTAGGGTAGGGGTTAGGGTTAGGGTACGTGTTAGGGTTAGGGTAGTTATTAAACCTATCGCCTCTCTAGATACCCCTTAGCACGTAAAGGAATATTATTTGGGGGTCCAGCCATGGAGAAGAGTTTAGACACTAGGAAAATATAAGGAACACACCCATTATAAAGAAATCACATTAGGATTCTCTTTTTAAGCTGTTCCTTAAAACACTAGTGCTTAGGAAATCTATTGGAGGCAGAAGCAGTCAAGGGTAGCCTAGGGTTAGGGTTAGGCTTAGGCTTAGGCTTAGGGTACGGCTTAGGGTACGGGTTCGGGGAGGGCTTCGGTTACGGCGTAGGGTATGGGATATGGTTAGGGTTAGGTTTAGTGTTAGGGTTAGGGCTCGGTTTAGGGTACGGTTTAGGATTAGGGTACGTGTTAGGGTTAGGGTAGTGGTTAGGGTTAGGGTACGTGTTAGGGTTAGGGTAGTTATTAAACCTATCCCACTCTCTAGATACCGCATAACACGTAAAGGAATATTATTTGGGGGTCCAGCCATGGAGGAGAGTTTAGACACTAGGATAAGATAAGGAACACACCCATTATAAAGAAATCACATTAGGATTCTCTTTTTAAGCTGTTCCTTAAAACACTAGTGCATAGGAAATCTATTGGAGGCAGAAGCATTCAAGGGTAGCCTAGGGTTAGGGTTAGGCTTAGGGTTAGGGTTAGGGTACGGCTTAGGGTATGGGTTCGGGGAGAGGTTCGGGCACGGCGTAGGGTATGGGTTAGGGTTAGGGTTAGGGTTAGTGTTAGGGTTAGGGCTCGGTTTAGGGTACGGGTTAGGATTAGGGTACGTGTTAGAGTTAGGGTAGGGGTTAGGTTTAGGGTACGCGTTAGGGTTAGGGTAGTTATTAAACCTATCCCACTCTCTAGATACCCCTTAGCACGTAAAGGAATATTATTTGGGGGTCCAGCCATGGAGAAGAGTTTAGACACTAGGATAAGATAAGGAACACACCCATTATAAAGAAATCACATTAGGATTCTCTTTTTAAGCTGTTCCTTAAAACACTAGTGTTTAGGAAATCTATTGGAGGCAGAAGCAGTCAAGGGTAGCCTAGGGTTAGGGTTAGGCTTAGGGTACGGCTTAAGGTACGGGTTCGGGGAGGGCTTCGGGTACGGCGTATGTTATGGGTTAGGGTTAGGGTTATGGTTAGTGTTAGGGTTAGGGCTCGCTTTAGTGTACGGGTTAGGATTAGCTTACATGTTAGGGTTAGGGTAGGGGTTAGGCTTAGGGTACGGCTTAGGGTACGGGTTCGGTGAGGGCTTCGGGTACGGCGTAAGGTATGGGTTAGGGTTAGGGTTAGGGTTAGTGTTAGGGTTAGGGCTCGGTTTAGGGTACGTTTTAGAATTAGGGTACGTGTTAGGGTTAGGGTAGGGGTTAGGGTTAGGGTACGTGTTAGGGTTAGGGTAGTTATTAAACCTATCGCCTCTCTAGTTACCCCTTAGCACGTAAAGGAATATTACTTGGGGGTCCAGCCATGGAGAAGAGTTTAGACACTAAGATAATATAAGGAACACACACATTATAAAGAAATCACATTAGGATTCTCTTTTTAAGCTGTTCCTTAAAACACTAGTGCTTAGGAAATCTATTGGAGGCAGAAGCAGTCAAGGGTAGCCTAGGTTTAGGTTGAGGCTTGGGGTTAGGCTTAGGGTACGGCTTAGGATACGGGTTCGGGGAGGGGTTTGGGTACGGCGTAGCGTATGGGTTAGGGTTAGGGTTTGGGTTAGTGTTAGGGTTAGGGCTCCGTTTAGGTTACGGGTTAGGATTAGGGTACGTGTTAGGGTTAGGGTAGGGGTTAGGGTTAGGTTACGCGTTAGGGTTAGGGTAGTTATTAAACCTATCCCACTCTCTAGATACCCCTTAGCACGTAAAGGAATATTATTTGGGGGTCCAGCCATGGAGAAGAGTTTAGACACTAGGATAAGATAAGGAACACACCCATTATAAAGAAATCACATTAGGTTACTCTTTTTAAGCTGTTCCTTAAAACACTAGTGCTTAGGAAATCTATTGGAGGCAGAAGCAGTCAAGGGTAGCCTAGGGTTAGGGTTAGGCTTAGGGTTAGGTTTAGGGTACGGCTTAGGGTACGGGTTCGGGGAGGGCTTAGGGTACGGCGTAGGGTATGGGTTAGGGATAGGGTTAGGGTTAGTGTTAGGGTTAGGGCTCGGTTTAGGGTACGGGTTAGGATTAGGGTACGTGTTAGGGTTAGGGTAGGGGTTAGGGTTAGGGTACGCATTAGGGTTAGGGTAGTTATTAAACCTATCCCACTCTCTAGATACCCCTTAGCACGTAAAGCAATATTATTTGGGGGTCCATCCAATGGAAAAGAGTTTAGACACTAAGATAATAGAAGGAACACACACATTATAAAGAAATCACATTAGGATTCTCTTTTTAAGCTGTTCCTTAAAACACTAGTGCTTAAAAATCTATTGGAGGCTGAAGCAGTCAAGGGTAGCCTAGGGTTAGGGTTAGGCTTAGGGTTAGGCTTAGGGTACGGCTTAGGGTACGGGTTCGGTGAGGGCTTCGGGTACGGCGTAGGGTATGGGTTAGGGTTAGGGTTAGGGTTAGTGTTAGGGTTAGGGCTCGGTTTAGGTTACGTTTTAGAATTGGGGTACGTGTTAGGGTTAGGGTAGGGGTTAGGGTTAGGGTACGTGTTAGGGTTAGGGTAGTTATTAAACCTATCGCCTCTCTAGTTACCCCTTAGCACGTAAAGGAATATTACTTGGGGGTCCAGCCATGGAGAAGAGTTTAGACACTAAGATAATATAAGGAACACACACATTATAAAGAAATCACATTAGGATTCTCTTTTTAAGCTGTTCCTTAAAACACTAGTGCTTAGGAAATCTATTGGAGGCAGAAGCAGTCAAGGGTAGCCTAGGGTTAGGGTTAGGCTTAGGGTTAGGGTTAGGGTACGGCTTAGGGTATGGGTTCGGGGAGAGGTTCGGGCACGGCGTAGGGTATGGGTTAGGGTTAGGGTTAGGGTTAGTGTTAGGGTTAGGGCTCGGTTTAGGGTACGGGTTAGGATTAGGGTACGTGTTAGGGTTAGGGTATGGGTTAGTGTTAGGGTACCCGTTAGGGTTAGAGTAGTAATTAAACCTATCCCACTCTCTAGATACCCCTTAGCACGTAAAGGAATATTATTTGGGGTTCCAGCCATGGAAAAGAGTTTAGACACTAGGATTAGATAAGGAACACACCAATTATAAAGAAATCACATTAGGATTCTCTTTTTAAGCTGTTCCTTAAAACACTAGTGCTTAGGAAATCTATTGGAGGCAGAAGCAATCAAGGGTAGCCTAGGGTTAGGGTTAGGCTTAGGGTTAGGCTTAGGGTACGGCTTAGGGTACGGGTTCGGGGAGGGCTTCGGGTACGGCGTAGGGTATGGGTTAGGGTTAGGGTTTGGGTTAGTGTTAGGGTTAGGGCTCGGTTTAGGGTACGGGTTAGGATTAGGGTACGTGTTAGGGTTAGGGTAGGGGTTAGTGTTAGGGTATGCGTTATGGTTAGGGTAGTTATTAAACCTATCCCACTCTCTAGATACCCCTTAGCACGTAAAGGAATATTATTTGGGGGTCCAGCCATGGAGAACAGTTTAGACACTAGGATAAGATAAGGAACACACCCATTATAAAGAAATCACATTAGGATTCTCTTTTTAAGCTGTTCCTTAAAACACTAGTGCTTAGGAAATCTATTGGAGGCAAAAGCAGTCAAGGGTAGCCTAGGGTTAGGGTTAGACTTAGGGTTAGGCTTAGGGTACGGCTTAGGGTACGGGTTCGGGGAGGGCTTCGGGTACGGCGTAGGGTATGGGTTAGGGTTAGGGTTAGGGTTAGTGTTAGGGTTAGGGCTCGGTTTAGGGTACGTTTTAGGATTAGGGTACGTGTTAGGGTTAGGGTAGGGGTTAGGGTTAGGGTACGTGTTAGGGTTAGGGTAGTTATTAAACCTATCGCCTCTCTAGATACCCCTTAGCACGTAAAGGAATATTATTTGGGGGTCCAGCCATGGAGAAGAGTTTAGACACTAGGAAAATATAAGGAACACACCCATTATAAAGAAATCACATTAGGATTCTCTTTTTAAGCTGTTCCTTAAAACACTAGTGCTTAGGAAATCTATTGGAGGCAGAAGCAGTCAAGGGTAGCCTAGGGTTAGGGTTAGGCTTAGGCTTAGGCTTAGGGTACGGCTTAGGGTACGGGTTCGGGGAGGGCTTCGGTTACGGCGTAGGGTATGGGATATGGTTAGGGTTAGGTTTAGTGTTAGGGTTAGGGCTCGGTTTAGGGTACGGTTTAGGATTAGGGTACGTGTTAGGGTTAGGGTAGTGGTTAGGGTTAGGGTACGTGTTAGGGTTAGGGTAGTTATTAAACCTATCCCACTCTCTAGATACCGCATAACACGTAAAGGAATATTATTTGGGGGTCCAGCCATGGAGGAGAGTTTAGACACTAGGATAAGATAAGGAACACACCCATTATAAAGAAATCACATTAGGATTCTCTTTTTAAGCTGTTCCTTAAAACACTAGTGCATAGGAAATCTATTGGAGGCAGAAGCATTCAAGGGTAGCCTAGGGTTAGGGTTAGGCTTAGGGTTAGGCTTAGGGTACGGCTTAGGGTACGGGTTCGGGGAGGGCTTCGAGTACGGCGTAGGGTATGGGTTAGGGATAGGGTTAGGGTTAGTGTTAGGGTTAGGGCTCGCTTTAGTGTACGGGATAAGATTAGGGTACGTGTTAGGGTTAGGGTAGGGGTTAGGGTTAGGGTACGCGTTAGGGTTAGGGTAGTTATTAAACCTATTCCACTCTCTAGATACCCCTTAGCACGTAAAGGAATATTATTTGGGGGTCCAGCCATGGAGAAAAGTTTAACACTAGGATAAGATAAGGAACACACCCATTATAAAGAAATCACATTAGGATTCTCTTTTTAAGCTGTTCCTTAAAACACTAGTGCTTAGGAAATCTATTGGAGGCAGAAGCAGTCAAGGGTAGCCTAGGGTTAGGGTTAGGCTTAGGGTTAGGCTTAGGGTACGGCTTAGGGTACGGGTTCGGGGAGGGCTTCGGGTACGGCGTAAGGTATGGCTTAGGGTTAGGTTTAGGGTTAGTGTTAGGTTTAGGGCTCGATGTAGGGTACGGGTTAGGATTAGGGTACGTGTTAGGGTTAGGGTAGGGGTTAGGGTTAGGGTACGCGTTAGGGTTAGGGTAGTTATTAAACCTATCCCACTCTATAGATACCCCTTAGCACGTAAAGGAATATTATTTGGGGGTCCAGCCATGGAGAAGAGTTTAGACACTAGGATAAGATCAGGAACACACCTATTATAAAGAAATCACATTAGGATTCTCTTTTTAAGCTCTTCCTTAAAACACTAGTGCTTAGGAAATCTATTGTAGGCAGAAGCAGTCAAGGGTAGCCTAGGGTTAGGGTTAGGCTTAGGGTTAGGCTTAGGGCACGGCTTAGGGTACGGGTTCGGTGAGGGGTTCGTGTACGGCGTAGGGTATGGGTTAGGGTTAGGGTTTGGGTTAATGTTAGGGTTAGGGTTCCGTTTAGGGTACGGGTTAGGATTAGGGTACGTGTTAGGGTTAGGGTAGTGGTTAGGGTTAGGGTACGCGTTAGGGTTAGGGTAGTTATTAAACCTATCCCACTCTCTAGATACCCCTTAGCACGTAAAGGAATATTATTTGGGGGTCCAGCCATGGAGAAGAGTTTAGACACTAGGATAAGATAAGGAACACACTCATTATAAAGAAATCACATTAGGATTCTCTTTTTAAGCTGTTCCTTAAAACACTAGTGCTTAGGAAATCTATTGGAGGCAGAAGCAGTCAAGGGTAGCCTAGGGTTAGGGTTAGGCTTAGGGTTAGGGTTAGGGTACGGCTTAGGGTATGGGTTCGGGGAGAGGATCGGGCACGGCGTAGGGTATGGGTTAGGGTTAGGGTTAGGGTTAGTGTTAGGGTTAGGGCTCGGTTTAGGGTACGGGTTAGGATTAGGGTTCGTGTTAGGGTTAGGGTAGGGGTTAGGTTTAGGGTACGCGTTAGGTTTAGGGTAGTTATTAAACCTATCCCACTCTCTAGATACCCCTTAGCACGTAAAGGAATATTATTTGGGGGTCCAGCCATGGAGAAGAGTTTAGACACTAAGATAATATAAGGAACACAGAGATTATAAAGAAATCACATTAGGATTCTCTTTTTAAGCTGTTCCTTAAAACACTAGTGCTTAGGAAATCTATTGGAGGCAGAAGCAATCAAGGGTAGCCTAGGGTTAGGGTTAGGCTTAGGGTTAGGCTTAGGGTACGGCTTAGGGTACGGGTTCGGGGAGGGCTTCGGGTACGGCGTAGGGTATGGGTTAGGGTTAGGGTTTGGGTTAGTGTTAGGGTTAGGGCTCGGTTTAGGGTACGGGTTAGGATTTGGGTACGTGTTAGGGTTAGGGTAGGGGTTAGTGTTAGGGTATGCGTTATGGTTAGGGTAGTTATTAAACCTATCCCACTCTCTAGATACCCCTTAGCACGTAAAGGAATATTATTTGGGGGTCCAGCCATGGAGAAGAGTTTAGACACTAGGATAAGATAAGGAACACACCCATTATAAAGAAATCACATTAGGATTCTCTTTTTAAGCTGTTCCTTAAAACACTAGTGCTTAGGAAATCTATTGGAGGCAAAAGCAGTCAAGGGTAGCCTAGGGTTAGGGTTAGACTTAGGGTTAGGCTTAGGGTACGGCTTAGGGTACGGGTTCGGGGAGGGCTTCGGGTACGGCGTAGGGTATGGGTTAGGGTTAGGGTTAGGGTTAGTGTTAGGGTTAGGGCTCGGTTTAGGGTACGTTTTAGGATTAGGGTACGTGTTAGGGTTAGGGTAGGGGTTAGGGTTAGGGTACGTGTTAGGGTTAGGGTAGTTATTAAACCTATCGCCTCTCTAGATACCCCTTAGCACGTAAAGGAATATTATTTGGGGGTCCAGCCATGGAGAAGAGTTTAGACACTAGGAAAATATAAGGAACACACCCATTATAAAGAAATCACATTAGGATTCTCTTTTTAAGCTGTTCCTTAAAACACTAGTGCTTAGGAAATCTATTGGAGGCAGAAGCAGTCAAGGGTAGCCTAGGGTTAGGGTTAGGCTTAGGCTTAGGCTTAGGGTACGGCTTAGGGTACGGGTTCGGGGAGGGCTTCGGTTACGGCGTAGGGTATGGGATATGGTTAGGGTTAGGTTTAGTGTTAGGGTTAGGGCTCGGTTTAGGGTACGGTTTAGGATTAGGGTACGTGTTAGGGTTAGGGTAGTGGTTAGGGTTAGGGTACGTGTTAGGGTTAGGGTAGTTATTAAACCTATCCCACTCTCTAGATACCGCATAACACGTAAAGGAATATTATTTGGGGGTCCAGCCATGGAGGAGAGTTTAGACACTAGGATAAGATAAGGAACACACCCATTATAAAGAAATCACATTAGGATTCTCTTTTTAAGCTGTTCCTTAAAACACTAGTGCATAGGAAATCTATTGGAGGCAGAAGCATTCAAGGGTAGCCTAGGGTTAGGGTTAGGCTTAGGGTTAGGGTTAGGGTACGGCTTAGGGTATGGGTTCGGGGAGAGGTTCGGGCACGGCGTAGGGTATGGGTTAGGGTTAGGGTTAGGGTTAGTGTTAGGGTTAGGGCTCGGTTTAGGGTACGGGTTAGGATTAGGGTACGTGTTAGGGTTAGGGTAGGGGTTAGGTTTAGGGTACGCGTTAGGGTTAGGGTAGTTATTAAACCTATCCCACTCTCTAGATACCCCTTAGCACGTAAAGGAATATTATTTGGGGGTCCAGCCATGGAGAAGAGTTTAGACACTAGGATAAGATAAGGAACACACCCATTATAAAGAAATCACATTAGGATTCTCTTTTTAAGCTGTTCCTTAAAACACTAGTGTTTAGGAAATCTATTGGAGGCAGAAGCAGTCAAGGGTAGCCTAGGGTTAGGGTTAGGCTTAGGGTACGGCTTAAGGTACGGGTTCGGGGAGGGCTTCGGGTACGGCGTATGTTATGGGTTAGGGTTAGGGTTATGGTTAGTGTTAGGGTTAGGGCTCGCTTTAGTGTACGGGTTAGGATTAGCTTACATGTTAGGGTTAGGGTAGGGGTTAGGCTTAGGGTACGGCTTAGGGTACGGGTTCGGTGAGGGCTTCGGGTACGGCGTAAGGTATGGGTTAGGGTTAGGGTTAGGGTTAGTGTTAGGGTTAGGGCTCGGTTTAGGGTACGTTTTAGAATTAGGGTACGTGTTAGGGTTAGGGTAGGGGTTAGGGTTAGGGTACGTGTTAGGGTTAGGGTAGTTATTAAACCTATCGCCTCTCTAGTTACCCCTTAGCACGTAAAGGAATATTACTTGGGGGTCCAGCCATGGAGAAGAGTTTAGACACTAAGATAATATAAGGAACACACACATTATAAAGAAATCACATTAGGATTCTCTTTTTAAGCTGTTCCTTAAAACACTAGTGCTTAGGAAATCTATTGGAGGCAGAAGCAGTCAAGGGTAGCCTAGGTTTAGGTTGAGGCTTGGGGTTAGGCTTAGGGTACGGCTTAGGATACGGGTTCGGGGAGGGGTTTGGGTACGGCGTAGCGTATGGGTTAGGGTTAGGGTTTGGGTTAGTGTTAGGGTTAGGGCTCCGTTTAGGTTACGGGTTAGGATTAGGGTACGTGTTAGGGTTAGGGTAGGGGTTAGGGTTAGGTTACGCGTTAGGGTTAGGGTAGTTATTAAACCTATCCCACTCTCTAGATACCCCTTAGCACGTAAAGGAATATTATTTGGGGGTCCAGCCATGGAGAAGAGTTTAGACACTAGGATAAGATAAGGAACACACCCATTATAAAGAAATCACATTAGGTTACTCTTTTTAAGCTGTTCCTTAAAACACTAGTGCTTAGGAAATCTATTGGAGGCAGAAGCAGTCAAGGGTAGCCTAGGGTTAGGGTTAGGCTTAGGGTTAGGTTTAGGGTACGGCTTAGGGTACGGGTTCGGGGAGGGCTTAGGGTACGGCGTAGGGTATGGGTTAGGGATAGGGTTAGGGTTAGTGTTAGGGTTAGGGCTCGGTTTAGGGTACGGGTTAGGATTAGGGTACGTGTTAGGGTTAGGGTAGGGGTTAGGGTTAGGGTACGCATTAGGGTTAGGGTAGTTATTAAACCTATCCCACTCTCTAGATACCCCTTAGCACGTAAAGCAATATTATTTGGGGGTCCATCCAATGGAAAAGAGTTTAGACACTAAGATAATAGAAGGAACACACACATTATAAAGAAATCACATTAGGATTCTCTTTTTAAGCTGTTCCTTAAAACACTAGTGCTTAAAAATCTATTGGAGGCTGAAGCAGTCAAGGGTAGCCTAGGGTTAGGGTTAGGCTTAGGGTTAGGCTTAGGGTACGGCTTAGGGTACGGGTTCGGTGAGGGCTTCGGGTACGGCGTAGGGTATGGGTTAGGGTTAGGGTTAGGGTTAGTGTTAGGGTTAGGGCTCGGTTTAGGGTACGTTTTAGAATTGGGGTACGTGTTAGGGTTAGGGTAGGGGTTAGGGTTAGGGTACGTGTTAGGGTTAGGGTAGTTATTAAACCTATCGCCTCTCTATTTACCCCTTAGCACGTAAAGGAATATTACTTGGGGGTCCAGCCATGGAGAAGAGTTTAGACACTAAGATAATATAAGGAACACACACATTATAAAGAAATCACATTAGGATTCTCTTTTTAAGCTGTTCCTTAAAACACTAGTGCTTAGGAAATCTATTGGAGGCAGAAGCAGTCAAGGGTAGCCTAGGGTTAGGGTTAGGCTTAGGGTTAGGGTTAGGGTACGGCTTAGGGTATGGGTTCGGGGAGAGGTTCGGGCACGGCGTAGGGTATGGGTTAGGGTTAGGGTTAGGGTTAGTGTTAGGGTTAGGGCTCGGTTTAGGGTACGGGTTAGGATTAGGGTACGTGTTAGGGTTAGGGTAGGGGTTAGGTTAGGATACGCGTTAGGGTTAGGGTAGTTATTAAACCTATCCCACTCTCTAGATACCCCTTAGCACGTAAAGGAATATTATTTGGGGGTCCAGCCATGGAGAAGAGTTTAGACACTAGGATAAGATAAGGAACACACCCATTATAAAGAAATCACATTAGGATTCTCTTTTTAAGCTGTTCCTTAAAACACTAGTGCTTAGGAAATCTATTGGATGCCGAAGCAGTCAAGGGTAGCCTAGGGTTAGGGTTAGTCTAAGGTTAGGGTTAGGGTACCTCTTAGGGTATGGGTTCGGGGAGAGGTTCGGGCACGGCGTAAGGTATGGGTTAGGGTTAGGGTTAGGGTTAGTGTTAGGGTTAGGGCTCGGTTTAGGGTACGGGTTAGGATTAGGGTACGTGTTAGGGTTAGGGTATGGGTTAGTGTTAGGGTACCCGTTAGGGTTAGAGTAGTAATTAAACCTATCCCACTCTCTAGATACCCCTTAGCACGTAAAGGAATATTATTTGGGGTTCCAGCCATGGAAAAGAGTTTAGACACTAGGATTAGATAAGGAACACACCAATTATAAAGAAATCACATTAGGATTCTCTTTTTAAGCTGTTCCTTAAAACACTAGTGCTTAGGAAATCTATTGGAGGCAGAAGCAATCAAGGGTAGCCTAGGGTTAGGGTTAGGCTTAGGGTTAGGCTTAGGGTACGGCTTAGGGTACGGGTTCGGGGAGGGCTTCGGGTACGGCGTAGGGTATGGGTTAGGGTTAGGGTTTGGGTTAGTGTTAGGGTTAGGGCTCGGTTTAGGGTACGGGTTAGGATTAGGGTACGTGTTAGGGTTAGGGTAGGGGTTAGTGTTAGGGTATGCGTTATGGTTAGGGTAGTTATTAAACCTATCCCACTCTCTAGATACCCCTTAGCACGTAAAGGAATATTATTTGGGGGTCCAGCCATGGAGAACAGTTTAGACACTAGGATAAGATAAGGAACACACCCATTATAAAGAAATCACATTAGGATTCTCTTTTTAAGCTGTTCCTTAAAACACTAGTGCTTAGGAAATCTATTGGAGGCAAAAGCAGTCAAGGGTAGCCTAGGGTTAGGGTTAGACTTAGGGTTAGGCTTAGGGTACGGCTTAGGGTACGGGTTCGGGGAGGGCTTCGGGTACGGCGTAGGGTATGGGTTAGGGTTAGGGTTAGGGTTAGTGTTAGGGTTAGGGCTCGGTTTAGGGTACGTTTTAGGATTAGGGTACGTGTTAGGGTTAGGGTAGGGGTTAGGGTTAGGGTACGTGTTAGGGTTAGGGTAGTTATTAAACCTATCGCCTCTCTAGATACCCCTTAGCACGTAAAGGAATATTATTTGGGGGTCCAGCCATGGAGAAGAGTTTAGACACTAGGAAAATATAAGGAACACACCCATTATAAAGAAATCACATTAGGATTCTCTTTTTAAGCTGTTCCTTAAAACACTAGTGCTTAGGAAATCTATTGGAGGCAGAAGCAGTCAAGGGTAGCCTAGGGTTAGGGTTAGGCTTAGGCTTAGGCTTAGGGTACGGCTTAGGGTACGGGTTCGGGGAGGGCTTCGGTTACGGCGTAGGGTATGGGATATGGTTAGGGTTAGGTTTAGTGTTAGGGTTAGGGCTCGGTTTAGGGTACGGTTTAGGATTAGGGTACGTGTTAGGGTTAGGGTAGTGGTTAGGGTTAGGGTACGTGTTAGGGTTAGGGTAGTTATTAAACCTATCCCACTCTCTAGATACCGCATAACACGTAAAGGAATATTATTTGGGGGTCCAGCCATGGAGGAGAGTTTAGACACTAGGATAAGATAAGGAACACACCCATTATAAAGAAATCACATTAGGATTCTCTTTTTAAGCTGTTCCTTAAAACACTAGTGCATAGGAAATCTATTGGAGGCAGAAGCATTCAAGGGTAGCCTAGGGTTAGGGTTAGGCTTAGGGTTAGGCTTAGGGTACGGCTTAGGGTACGGGTTCGGGGAGGGCTTCGAGTACGGCGTAGGGTATGGGTTAGGGATAGGGTTAGGGTTAGTGTTAGGGTTAGGGCTCGCTTTAGTGTACGGGATAGGATTAGGGTACGTGTTAGGGTTAGGGTAGGGGTTAGGGTTAGGGTACGCGTTAGGGTTAGGGTAGTTATTAAACCTATTCCACTCTCTAGATACCCCTTAGCACGTAAAGGAATATTATTTGGGGGTCCAGCCATGGAGAAAAGTTTAACACTAGGATAAGATAAGGAACACACCCATTATAAAGAAATCACATTAGGATTCTCTTTTTAAGCTGTTCCTTAAAACACTAGTGCTTAGGAAATCTATTGGAGGCAGAAGCAGTCAAGGGTAGCCTAGGGTTAGGGTTATGCTTAGGGTTAGGCTTAGGGTACGGCTTAGGGTACGGGTTCGGGGAGGGCTTCGGGTACGGCGTAAGGTATGGCTTAGGGTTAGGGTTAGGGTTAGTGTTAGGTTTAGGGCTCGATGTAGGGTACGGGTTAGGATTAGGGTACGTGTTAGGGTTAGGGTAGGGGTTAGGGTTAGGGTACGCGTTAGGGTTAGGGTAGTTATTAAACCTATCCCACTCTATAGATACCCCTTAGCACGTAAAGGAATATTATTTGGGGGTCCAGCCATGGAGAAGAGTTTAGACACTAGGATAAGATCAGGAACACACCTATTATAAAGAAATCACATTAGGATTCTCTTTTTAAGCTCTTCCTTAAAACACTAGTGCTTAGGAAATCTATTGTAGGCAGAAGCAGTCAAGGGTAGCCTAGGGTTAGGGTTAGGCTTAGGGTTAGGCTTAGGGCACGGCTTAGGGTACGGGTTCGGTGAGGGGTTCGTGTACGGCGTAGGGTATGGGTTAGGGTTAGGGTTTGGGTTAATGTTAGGGTTAGGGTTCCGTTTAGGGTACGGGTTAGGATTAGGGTACGTGTTAGGGTTAGGGTAGTGGTTAGGGTTAGGGTACGCGTTAGGGTTAGGGTAGTTATTAAACCTATCCCACTCTCTAGATACCCCTTAGCACGTAAAGGAATATTATTTGGGGGTCCAGCCATGGAGAAGAGTTTAGACACTAGGATAAGATAAGGAACACACTCATTATAAAGAAATCACATTAGGATTCTCTTTTTAAGCTGTTCCTTAAAACACTAGTGCTTAGGAAATCTATTGGAGGCAGAAGCAGTCAAGGGTAGCCTAGGGTTAGGGTTAGGCTTAGGGTTAGGGTTAGGGTACGGCTTAGGGTATGGGTTCGGGGAGAGGATCGGGCACGGCGTAGGGTATGGGTTAGGGTTAGGGTTAGGGTTAGTGTTAGGGTTAGGGCTCGGTTTAGGGTACGGGTTAGGATTAGGGTTCGTGTTAGGGTTAGGGTAGGGGTTAGGTTTAGGGTACGCGTTAGGTTTAGGGTAGTTATTAAACCTATCCCACTCTCTAGATACCCCTTAGCACGTAAAGGAATATTATTTGGGGGTCCAGCCATGGAGAAGAGTTTAGACACTAAGATAATATAAGGAACACAGAGATTATAAAGAAATCACATTAGGATTCTCTTTTTAAGCTGTTCCTTAAAACACTAGTGCTTAGGAAATCTATTGGAGGCAGAAGCAATCAAGGGTAGCCTAGGGTTAGGGTTAGGCTTAGGGTTAGGCTTAGGGTACGGCTTAGGGTACGGGTTCGGGGAGGGCTTCGGGTACGGCGTAGGGTATGGGTTAGGGTTAGGGTTTGGGTTAGTGTTAGGGTTAGGGCTCGGTTTAGGGTACGGGTTAGGATTTGGGTACGTGTTAGGGTTAGGGTAGGGGTTAGTGTTAGGGTATGCGTTATGGTTAGGGTAGTTATTAAACCTATCCCACTCTCTAGATACCCCTTAGCACGTAAAGGAATATTATTTGGGGGTCCAGCCATGGAGAAGAGTTTAGACACTAGGATAAGATAAGGAACACACCCATTATAAAGAAATCACATTAGGATTCTCTTTTTAAGCTGTTCCTTAAAACACTAGTGCTTAGGAAATCTATTGGAGGCAAAAGCAGTCAAGGGTAGCCTAGGGTTAGGGTTAGACTTAGGGTTAGGCTTAGGGTACGGCTTAGGGTACGGGTTCGGGGAGGGCTTCGGGTACGGCGTAGGGTATGGGTTAGGGTTAGGGTTAGGGTTAGTGTTAGGGTTAGGGCTCGGTTTAGGGTACGTTTTAGGATTAGGGTACGTGTTAGGGTTAGGGTAGGGGTTAGGGTTAGGGTACGTGTTAGGGTTAGGGTAGTTATTAAACCTATCGCCTCTCTAGATACCCCTTAGCACGTAAAGGAATATTATTTGGGGGTCCAGCCATGGAGAAGAGTTTAGACACTAGGAAAATATAAG
The DNA here is from genome assembly GCF_965194825.1 of Balaenoptera physalus. Lineage (NCBI taxonomy): Eukaryota > Metazoa > Chordata > Mammalia > Artiodactyla > Balaenopteridae > Balaenoptera > Balaenoptera physalus. The sequence continues at coordinate 3,188 of NW_028124202.1, read as the reverse complement.
GAACACACCCATTATAAAGAAATCACATTAGGATTCTCTTTTTAAGCTGTTCCTTAAAACACTAGTGCTTAGGAAATCTATTGGAGGCAGAAGCAGTCAAGGGTAGCCTAGGGTTAGGGTTAGGCTTAGGCTTAGGCTTAGGGTACGGCTTAGGGTACGGGTTCGGGGAGGGCTTCGGTTACGGCGTAGGGTATGGGATATGGTTAGGGTTAGGTTTAGTGTTAGGGTTAGGGCTCGGTTTAGGGTACGGTTTAGGATTAGGGTACGTGTTAGGGTTAGGGTAGTGGTTAGGGTTAGGGTACGTGTTAGGGTTAGGGTAGTTATTAAACCTATCCCACTCTCTAGATACCGCATAACACGTAAAGGAATATTATTTGGGGGTCCAGCCATGGAGGAGAGTTTAGACACTAGGATAAGATAAGGAACACACCCATTATAAAGAAATCACATTAGGATTCTCTTTTTAAGCTGTTCCTTAAAACACTAGTGCATAGGAAATCTATTGGAGGCAGAAGCATTCAAGGGTAGCCTAGGGTTAGGGTTAGGCTTAGGGTTAGGGTTAGGGTACGGCTTAGGGTATGGGTTCGGGGAGAGGTTCGGGCACGGCGTAGGGTATGGGTTAGGGTTAGGGTTAGGGTTAGTGTTAGGGTTAGGGCTCGGTTTAGGGTACGGGTTAGGATTAGGGTACGTGTTAGGGTTAGGGTAGGGGTTAGGTTTAGGGTACGCGTTAGGGTTAGGGTAGTTATTAAACCTATCCCACTCTCTAGATACCCCTTAGCACGTAAAGGAATATTATTTGGGGGTCCAGCCATGGAGAAGAGTTTAGACACTAGGATAAGATAAGGAACACACCCATTATAAAGAAATCACATTAGGATTCTCTTTTTAAGCTGTTCCTTAAAACACTAGTGTTTAGGAAATCTATTGGAGGCAGAAGCAGTCAAGGGTAGCCTAGGGTTAGGGTTAGGCTTAGGGTACGGCTTAAGGTACGGGTTCGGGGAGGGCTTCGGGTACGGCGTATGTTATGGGTTAGGGTTAGGGTTATGGTTAGTGTTAGGGTTAGGGCTCGCTTTAGTGTACGGGTTAGGATTAGCTTACATGTTAGGGTTAGGGTAGGGGTTAGGCTTAGGGTACGGCTTAGGGTACGGGTTCGGTGAGGGCTTCGGGTACGGCGTAAGGTATGGGTTAGGGTTAGGGTTAGGGTTAGTGTTAGGGTTAGGGCTCGGTTTAGGGTACGTTTTAGAATTAGGGTACGTGTTAGGGTTAGGGTAGGGGTTAGGGTTAGGGTACGTGTTAGGGTTAGGGTAGTTATTAAACCTATCGCCTCTCTAGTTACCCCTTAGCACGTAAAGGAATATTACTTGGGGGTCCAGCCATGGAGAAGAGTTTAGACACTAAGATAATATAAGGAACACACACATTATAAAGAAATCACATTAGGATTCTCTTTTTAAGCTGTTCCTTAAAACACTAGTGCTTAGGAAATCTATTGGAGGCAGAAGCAGTCAAGGGTAGCCTAGGTTTAGGTTGAGGCTTGGGGTTAGGCTTAGGGTACGGCTTAGGATACGGGTTCGGGGAGGGGTTTGGGTACGGCGTAGCGTATGGGTTAGGGTTAGGGTTTGGGTTAGTGTTAGGGTTAGGGCTCCGTTTAGGTTACGGGTTAGGATTAGGGTACGTGTTAGGGTTAGGGTAGGGGTTAGGGTTAGGTTACGCGTTAGGGTTAGGGTAGTTATTAAACCTATCCCACTCTCTAGATACCCCTTAGCACGTAAAGGAATATTATTTGGGGGTCCAGCCATGGAGAAGAGTTTAGACACTAGGATAAGATAAGGAACACACCCATTATAAAGAAATCACATTAGGTTACTCTTTTTAAGCTGTTCCTTAAAACACTAGTGCTTAGGAAATCTATTGGAGGCAGAAGCAGTCAAGGGTAGCCTAGGGTTAGGGTTAGGCTTAGGGTTAGGTTTAGGGTACGGCTTAGGGTACGGGTTCGGGGAGGGCTTAGGGTACGGCGTAGGGTATGGGTTAGGGATAGGGTTAGGGTTAGTGTTAGGGTTAGGGCTCGGTTTAGGGTACGGGTTAGGATTAGGGTACGTGTTAGGGTTAGGGTAGGGGTTAGGGTTAGGGTACGCATTAGGGTTAGGGTAGTTATTAAACCTATCCCACTCTCTAGATACCCCTTAGCACGTAAAGCAATATTATTTGGGGTTCCATCCAATGGAAAAGAGTTTAGACACTAAGATAATAGAAGGAACACACACATTATAAAGAAATCACATTAGGATTCTCTTTTTAAGCTGTTCCTTAAAACACTAGTGCTTAAAAATCTATTGGAGGCTGAAGCAGTCAAGGGTAGCCTAGGGTTAGGGTTAGGCTTAGGGTTAGGCTTAGGGTACGGCTTAGGGTACGGTTCGGTGAGGGCTTCGGGTACGGCGTAGGGTATGGGTTAGGGTTAGGGTTAGGGTTAGTGTTAGGGTTAGGGCTCGGTTTAGGGTACGTTTTAGAATTGGGGTACGTGTTAGGGTTAGGGTAGGGGTTAGGGTTAGGGTACGTGTTAGGGTTAGGGTAGTTATTAAACCTATCGCCTCTCTTTTACCCCTTAGCACGTAAAGGAATATTACTTGGGGGTCCAGCCATGGAGAAGAGTTTAGACACTAAGATAATATAAGGAACACACACATTATAAAGAAATCACATTAGGATTCTCTTTTTAAGCTGTTCCTTAAAACACTAGTGCTTAGGAAATCTATTGGAGGCAGAAGCAGTCAAGGGTAGCCTAGGGTTAGGGTTAGGCTTAGGGTTAGGGTTAGGGTACGGCTTAGGGTATGGGTTCGGGGAGAGGTTCGGGCACGGCGTAGGGTATGGGTTAGGGTTAGGGTTAGGGTTAGTGTTAGGGTTAGGGCTCGGTTAGGGTACGGGTTAGGATTAGGGTACGTGTTAGGGTTAGGGTAGGGGTTAGGTTAGGATACGCTTTAGGGTTAGGGTAGTTATTAAACCTATCCCACTCTCTAGATACCCCTTAGCACGTAAAGGAATATTATTTGGGGGTCCAGCCATGGAGAAGAGTTTAGACACTAGGATAAGATAAGGAACACACCCATTATAAAGAAATCACATTAGGATTCTCTTTTTAAGCTGTTCCTTAAAACACTAGTGCTTAGGAAATCTATTGGATGCCGAAGCAG
>NW_028124203.1:0-39124 GCF_965194825.1 Balaenoptera physalus | reverse complement strand
CGGCATCTAGCTCTTCCAAAGCTGCATTGCTCATAAAAGGGCCCAAACACACCGGCCGTCCTTCTAATACATTGCTCATCCTAGTGTTGACCCGCCAGTCCTAAGAGACCTGGAATGCTACCTGGAGCTCAAGAACCACAATAAATAACGCTACATGGAGTCTGCTGCCTGCAACCTGCGGCATGATACAAGAGGAAAAGTTAGCTTGAGGCTAGTGTTCTTTAGGGTCGCCCATTCACTACAGATTACGAAGGATGAGCAGCTACCCAAGAATGGCAACCTCCATATTTCTTTCCTAGAAACTCACTTGTCATCACAAAGACAACTCTGCTATGAAGAGAACATGTGCAACTACAGTGTTTCTCAGGGAGAATTGAGCCCGAAACTCTCTAAATCCCAATGAGGAACATAAAGTTTCCCTTCAAGCCTCATATACAAAAGGGCCCACAGAGCCTTGTCTCTGCTGTTTCTTTCTCTACGTTGTACGTCCAAGGTGCTTTAGAAGGGAGATACTTGAGTTGTTTCAACTGACTACTTTTTGGAGTGTAAGAAAAGAAGCCAATCACTTCCCATGACTCGGCATCTAGCTGTTCCCAGTGGTGCACTGCTCACAACTCACCAAACACACAGGCCATCCTGCCTGTAGTTTTCTCGTCCTAGTACAGACCCGCCTGTACTAAGAGACCTGGAATGCTTCCGAGAGCTCAAGAACCACACTGAATAACGCTACATGGATTTCTGAAGCCTGCATCCCGCGGCATGAACCAAGGGGAACTTTAGCTTGAAGCTAGTGTCCAATGGGCTCGCCAGTTCATTACAGAGTACCAAAGGATGATCAGCTACGAAAGAATGGCAACCTCCATATTTCATTCCTAGAAACTCACTTGTCATCACAAAGGCAATTGTGCTACGAAGAGAATATGTGCCAACTAAAGAGTTAGGGGGAATGGAGCCCACAACTCTCTAAATCCCAAAGAGGAAAATAAAGTTTCCCTTCAAGCCTTATTTTAACAGGGTCCTCAGAGCCTTAACCCTGGCTCGTTCTTTCTCTATTTTGTACCTTAAGGTGCTTTAGAAGGAGATACTTCCGTTGTTTCAACTTGCCACAATTTACAGGTTTTAAGCAAATAAGCCCTTCACTGCCCCTGGCTCGGCATCTAGCTGTTCCCAACGATACATTGCTGAGAAATGCCCAAACACACAGGCCGTCCTTCTAGGACGTTTCTCCTCCTCGTGCAGACCCACCATTACTGAGACCTGGGAAGGCTTCCTAGAGCTAAAGAACCACACTGAATAAAGCTACATGGATTCTGCTGCATGCCAAACAGTGGCATGATACAGAGGAAGTTAGCTTGAGGCTAGTGTTCAATGGGGTCGCCAGTTCACTACAGATTACTGAAGGATGAGCAGCTACCAAGGAATGGCAACCTCCAAGTTTCTCTCCTAGCAACTCACTTGTCATCACTAAGCCAATTGTGCTATGAAGAGAACATGCGCAAGTAAAGAGTTTCTCAGGGAGAACTGAGCCCACAACTCTCTAAAGGCCAATAAGAAAATAAAGTTTCCCTTCAGCCTTATATTCAAAATGGCCCGCAGAGCCCTGACTCTCATGCTTCTTCCTCTATTTAAGTACCTCCCAACGTGCTTTCGAAGGGAGATACTTGAGTTGTTTCAAGTTGCCACATTCTACAGGTTTCACAAAAACCCCTTCACCTCCCATGTCTCGGCATCTAGGTGTTCCCAACGGTGCACTGCTCACAACTCCCCAAACACACAGGCCATCCTTCTTGTATCGTTTCTCAAGGTCGAGCAGATCCGCCAGTACTAAGAGACCTGGAATGCTTCCTAGAGCTCCAGAACCACACTGAATAAGGCTACAGAGATTGTGCTGCATGGCAACAAGTGGCATGATAGAAGAGGAACGTTAGCTTGAGGCTAGTGCTCAAACGGGGTCACCAATTCACTGAAGATTACCAAAGGACGAGCACCAGCAAAGAATGGCAAGCTCCGAGAATGGCAAGCTCCGAGTTTCTTTCCTAGAAACTCACGTGTGGTCACAAAGGCAATTGTGCTATGAAGAGACTCGTGCAACTACACAGTGTTTCTCAGGGAGAATTGAGCCCCCAACTCTCTAAATGCCAAAGAGGAAAATGAAGTTTCCCTTCAAGACTTATCTTCAAAGGGGCCAGCAGAGCATTGACCTTGCTGATTCTTTCTCTACTTTGTACCCACAAGGTGCTTAAGAAGGGAGATACATGAGTTCTTTCAACTTGCAAAAATGAAGAGGTTTAAGCAAAGAAGCCCTTCACAGCCTGTGACTCGGCATCTAGCTCTTCCAAAGCTGCATTGCTCATAAAGGCCCAAACACACCGCCGTCCTTCTAATACATTTGCTCATCCTAGTGTTGACCCGCCAGTCCTAAGAGACCTGGAATGCTACCTGGAGCTCAAGAACCACAATAAATAACGCTACATGGAGTCTGCTGCCTGCAACCTGCGGCATGATACAAGAGGAAAGTTAGCTTGAGGCTAGTGTTCTTTAGGGTCGCCCATTCACTACAGATTACGGAAGGATGAGCAGCTACCCAAGATGGCAACCTCCATATTTCTTTCCTAGAAACTCACTTGTCATCACAAAGACAACCTGCTATGAAGAGAACATGTGCAACTACACAGTGTTTCTCAGGGAGAATTGAGCCCGAAACTCTCTAAATCCCATGAGGAACATAAAGTTTCCCTTCAAGCCTCATATACAAAAGGGCCACAGAGCCTTGGTCTCTGCTGTTTCTTTCTCTACGTTGTACGTCCAAGGTGCTTTAGAAGGGAGATACTTGAGTGTTTCAACTGACTACTTTTTGGAGTGTAGAAAAGAGCCAATCACTTCCCATGACTCGGCATCTAGCTGTTCCAGTGGTGCACTGCTCACAACTCACCAAACACACAGGCCATCCTGCCTGTAGTTTTCTCGTCCTAGTACAGACCCGCCTGTACTAAGAGACCTGGAATGCTTCCGAGAGCTCAAGAACCACACTGAATAACGCTACATGGATTCTGAAGCCTGCAACCCGCGGCATGAACCAAGGGGAACTTTAGCTTGAAGCTAGTGTTCAATGGGCTCGCCAGTTCATTACAGAGTACCAAAGGATGATCAGCTACGAAAGAATGGCAACCTCCATATTTCATTCCTAGAAACTCACTTGTCATCACAAAGGCAATTGTGCTACGAAGAGAAATATGTGCAACTAAAGAGTTAGGGGGAATGGAGCCCACAACTCTCTAAATCCCAAAGAGGAAAATAAAGTTTCCCTTCAAGCCTTATTTTAACAGGGTCCTCAGAGCTTACCCTGCTCGTTCTTTCTCTATTTTGTACCTTAAAGGTGCTTAGAAGGGAGATACTTCCGTTGTTTCAACTTGCCACAATTTACAGGTTTAAGCAAATAAGCCCTTCACTGCCCCTGGCTCGGCATCTAGCTGTTCCCAACGATACATTGCTGAGAAATGCCCAAACACACAGGCCGTCCTTCTAGGACGTTTCTCCTCCTCGTGCAGACCCACCATTACTGAGACCTGGAAGGCTTCCTAGAGCTAAAGAACCACACTGAATAAAGCTACATGGATTCTGCTGCATGCCAAACAGTGCATGATACAAGAGGAAAGTTAGCTTGAGGCTAGTGTTCAATGGGGTCGCCAGTTCACTACAGATTACTGAAGGATGAGCAGCTACCAAGGAATGGCAACCTCCAAGTTTCTCTCCTAGCAACTCACTTGTCATCACTAAGCCAATTGTGCTATGAAGAGAACATGCGCAAGTAAAGAGTTTCTCAGGGAGAACTGAGCCCACAACTCTCTAAAGGCAATAAGGAAAATAAAGTTTCCCTTCAGCCTTATATTCAAAATGGCCCGCAGAGCCCTGACTCTCATGCTTCTTCCTCTATTTAGTACCTCCAACGTGCTTTCGAAGGGAGATACTTGAGTTGTTTCAAGTTGCCACATTCTACAGGTTTCACAAAAAACCCTTCACCTCCCATGTCTCGGCATCTAGGTGTTCCCCAACGGTGCACTGCTCACAACTCCCCAAACACACAGGCCATCCTTCTTGTATCGTTTCTCAAGGTCGAGCAGATCCGCCAGTACTAAAGAGACCTGGAATGCTTCCTAGAGCTCCAGAACCACACTGAATAAGGCTACAGAGATTGTGCTGCATGGCAACAAGTGGCATGATAGAAGAGGAACGTTAGCTTGAGCTAGTGCTCAAACGGGGTCACCAATTCACTGAAGATTACCAAAGGACGAGCACCAGCAAAGAATGGCAAGCTCCGAGTTTCTTTCCTAGAAACTCACGTGTGGTCACAAAGGCAATTGTGCTATGAAGAGACCTCGTGCAACTACACAGTGTTTCTCAGGGAGAATTGAGCCCCCAACTCTCTAAATGCCAAAGAGGAAAATGAAGTTTCCCTTCAAGACTTATCTTCAAAGGGCCAGCAGAGCATTGACCTTGCTGATTCTTTCTCTACTTTGTACCCACAAGGTGCTTAAGAAGGGAGATACATGAGTTCTTTCAACTTGCAAAAATGAAGAGGTTAAGCAAAGAAGCCCTTCACAGCCTGTGACTCGGCATCTAGCTCTTCCAAAGCTGCATTGCTCATAAAGGCCCAAACACACCGGCCGTCCTTCTAATACATTGCTCATCCTAGTGTTGACCCGCCAGTCCTAAGAGACTGGAATGCTACCTGGAGCTCAAGAACCACAATAAATAACGCTACATGGAGTCTGCTGCCTGCAACCTGCGGCATGATACAAGAGGAAAGTTAGCTTGAGGCTAGTGTTCTTTAGGGTCGCCCATTCACTACAGATTACGGAAGGATGAGCAGCTACCCAAGAATGGCAACCTCCATATTTCTTTCCCTAGAAACTCACTTGTCATCACAAAGACAACTCTGCTATGAAGAGAACATGTGCAACTACACAGTGTTTCTCAGGAGAATTGAGCCCGAAACTCTCTAAATCCCAATGAGGAACATAAAGTTTCCCTTCAAGCCTCATATACAAAAGGGCCCACAGAGCCTTGTCTCTGCTGTTTCTTTCTCTACGTTGTACGTCCAAGGTGCTTTAGAAGGGAGATACTTGAGTTGTTTCAACTGACTACTTTTTGGAGTGTAAGAAAAGAAGCCAATCACTTCCCATGACTCGGCATCTAGCTGTTCCCAGTGGTGCACTGCTCACAACTCACCAAACACACAGGCCATCCTGCCTGTAGTTTTCTCGTCCTAGTACAGACCCGCCTGTACTAAGAGACCTGGAATGCTTCCGAGAGCTCAAGAACCACACTGAATAACGCTACATGGATTCTGAAGCCTGCAACCCGCGGCATGAACCAAGGGGAACTTTAGCTTGAAGCTAGTGTTCAATGGGCTCGCCAGTTCATTACAGAGTACCAAAGGATGATCAGCTACGAAAGAATGGCAACCTCCATATTTCATTCCTAGAAACTCACTTGTCATCACAAAGGCAATTGTGCTACGAAGAGAATATGTGCAACTAAAGAGTTAGGGGGAATGGAGCCCACAACTCTCTAAATCCCAAAGAGGAAAATAAAGTTTCCCTTCAAGCCTTATTTTAACAGGGTCCTCAGAGCCTTAACCCTGCTCGTTCTTTCTCTATTTTGTACTTAAAGGTGCTTTAGAAGGGAGATACTTCCGTTGTTTCAACTTGCCACAATTTACAGGTTTAAGCAAATAAGCCCTTCACTGCCCCTGGCTCGGCATCTAGCTGTTCCCAACGATACATTGCTGAGAAATGCCCAAACACACAGGCCGTCCTTCTAGGACGTTTCTCCTCCTCGTGCAGACCCACCATTACTGAGACCTGGAAGGCTTCCTAGAGCTAAAGAACCACACTGAATAAAGCTACATGGATTCTGCTGCATGCCAAACAGTGGCATGATACAAGAGGAAAGTTAGCTTGAGGCTAGTGTTCAATGGGGTCGCCAGTTCACTACAGATTACTGAAGGATGAGCAGCTACCAAGGAATGGCAACCTCCAAGTTTCTCTCCTAGCAACTCACTTGTCATCACTAAGCCAATTGTGCTATGAAGAGAACATGCGCAAGTAAAGAGTTTCTCAGGGAGAACTGAGCCCACAACTCTCTAAAGGCCAATAAGGAAAATAAAGTTTCCCTTCAGCCTTATATTCAAAATGGCCCGCAGAGCCCTGACTCTTCTTCCTCTATTTAGTACCTCCAACGTGCTTTCGAAGGGAGATACTTGAGTTGTTTCAAGTTGCCACATTCTACAGGTTTCACAAAAAACCCCTTCACCTCCCATGTCTCGGCATCTAGGTGTTCCCAACGGTGCACTGCTCACAACTCCCCAAACACACAGGCCATCCTTCTTGTATCGTTTCTCAAGGTCGAGCAGATCCGCCAGTACTAAGAGACCTGGAATGCTTCCTAGAGCTCCAGAACCACACTGAATAAGGCTACAGAGATTGTGCTGCATGGCAACAAGTGGCATGATAGAAGAGGAACGTTAGCTTGAGGCTAGTGCTCAAACGGGGTCACCAATTCACTGAAGATTACCAAAGGACGAGCACCAGCAAAGAATGGCAAGCTCCGAGTTTCTTTCCTAGAAACTCACGTGTGGTCACAAAGGCAATTGTGCTATGAAGAGACCTCGTGCAACTACACAGTGTTTCTCAGGGAGAATTGAGCCCCCAACTCTCTAAATGCCAAAGAGGAAAATGAAGTTTCCCTTCAAGACTTATCTTCAAAGGGGCCAGCAGAGCATTGACCTTGCTGATTCTTTCTCTACTTTGTACCCACAAGGTGCTTAAGAAGGGAGATACATGAGTTCTTTCAACTTGCAAAAATGAAGAGGTTTAAGCAAAGAAGCCCTTCACAGCCTGTGACTCGGCATCTAGCTCTTCCAAAGCTGCATTGCTCATAAAGGCCCAAACACACCGGCCGTCCTTCTAATACATTGCTCATCCTAGTGTTGACCCGCCAGTCCTAAGAGACCTGGAATGCTACCTGGAGCTCAAGAACCACAATAAATAACGCTACATGGAGTCTGCTGCCTGCAACCTGCGGCATGATACAAGAGGAAAGTTAGCTTGAGGCTAGTGTTCTTTAGGGTCGCCCATTCACTACAGATTACGGAAGGATGAGCAGCTACCCAAGAATGGCAACCTCCATATTTCTTTCCTAGAAACTCACTTGTCATCACAAAGACAACTCTGCTATGAAGAGAACATGTGCAACTACAGTGTTTCTCAGGGAGAATTGAGCCCGAAACTCTCTAAATCCCAATGAGGAACATAAAGTTTCCCTTCAAGCCTCATATACAAAAGGGCCCACAGAGCCTTGTCTCTGCTGTTTCTTTCTCTACGTTGTACGTCCAAGGTGCTTTAGAAGGGAGATACTTGAGTTGTTTCAACTGACTACTTTTTGGAGTGTAAGAAAAGAAGCCAATCACTTCCCATGACTCGGCATCTAGCTGTTCCCAGTGGTGCACTGCTCACAACTCACCAAACACACAGGCCATCCTGCCTGTAGTTTTCTCGTCCTAGTACAGACCCGCCTGTACTAAGAGACCTGGAATGCTTCCGAGAGCTCAAGAACCACACTGAATAACGCTACATGGATTCTGAAGCCTGCAACCCGCGGCATGAACCAAGGGGAACTTTAGCTTGAAGCTAGTGTTCAATGGGCTCGCCAGTTCATTACAGAGTACCAAAGGATGATCAGCTACGAAAGAATGGCAACCTCCATATTTCATTCCTAGAAACTCACTTGTCATCACAAAGGCAATTGTGCTACGAAGAGAATATGTGCAACTAAAGAGTTAGGGGGAATGGAGCCCACAACTCTCTAAATCCCAAAGAGGAAAATAAAGTTTCCCTTCAAGCCTTATTTTAACAGGGTCCTCAGAGCCTTAACCCTGCTCGTTCTTTCTCTATTTTGTACCTTAAAGGTGCTTTAGAAGGGAGATACTTCCGTTGTTTCAACTTGCCACAATTTACAGGTTTAAGCAAATAAGCCCTTCACTGCCCCTGGCTCGGCATCTAGCTGTTCCCAACGATACATTGCTGAGAAATGCCCAAACACACAGGCCGTCCTTCTAGGACGTTTCTCCTCCTCGTGCAGACCCACCATTACTGAGACCTGGAAGGCTTCCTAGAGCTAAAGAACCACACTGAATAAAGCTACATGGATTCTGCTGCATGCCAAACAGTGGCATGATACAAGAGGAAAGTTAGCTTGAGGCTAGTGTTCAATGGGGTCGCCAGTTCACTACAGATTACTGAAGGATGAGCAGCTACCAAGGAATGGCAACCTCCAAGTTTTCTCCTAGCAACTCACTTGTCATCACTAAGCCAATTGTGCTATGAAGAGAACATGCGCAAGTAAAGAGTTTCTCAGGGAGAACTGAGCCCACAACTCTCTAAAGGCCAATAAGGAAAATAAAGTTTCCCTTCAGCCTTATATTCAAAATGGCCCGCAGAGCCCTGACTCTCATGCTTCTTCCTCTATTTAGTACCTCCAACGTGCTTTCGAAGGGAGATACTTGAGTTGTTTCAAGTTGCCACATTCTACAGGTTTCACAAAAAACCCCTTCACCTCCCATGTCTCGGCATCTAGGTGTTCCCAACGGTGCACTGCTCACAACTCCCCAAACACACAGGCCATCCTTCTTGTATCGTTTCTCAAGGTCGAGCAGATCCGCCAGTACTAAGAGACCTGGAATGCTTCCTAGAGCTCCAGAACCACACTGAATAAGGCTACAGAGATTGTGCTGCATGGCAACAAGTGGCATGATAGAAGAGGAACGTTAGCTTGAGGCTAGTGCTCAAACGGGGTCACCAATTCACTGAAGATTACCAAAGGACGAGCACCAGCAAAGAATGGCAAGCTCCGAGTTTCTTTCCTAGAAACTCACGTGTGGTCACAAAGGCAATTGTGCTATGAAGAGACCTCGTGCAACTACACAGTGTTTCTCAGGGAGAATTGAGCCCCCAACTCTCTAAATGCCAAAGAGGAAAATGAAGTTTCCCTTCAAGACTTATCTTCAAAGGGGCCAGCAGAGCATTGACCTTGCTGATTCTTTCTCTACTTTGTACCCACAAGGTGCTTAAGAAGGGAGATACATGAGTTCTTTCAACTTGCAAAAATGAAGAGGTTTAAGCAAAGAAGCCCTTCACAGCCTGTGACTCGGCATCTAGCTCTTCCAAAGCTGCATTGCTCATAAAGGCCCAAACACACCGGCCGTCCTTCTAATACATTGCTCATCCTAGTGTTGACCCGCCAGTCCTAAGAGACCTGGAATGCTACCTGGAGCTCAAGAACCACAATAAATAACGCTACATGGAGTCTGCTGCCTGCAACCTGCGGCATGATACAAGAGGAAAGTTAGCTTGAGGCTAGTGTTCTTTAGGGTCGCCCATTCACTACAGATTACGGAAGGATGAGCAGCTACCCAAGAATGGCAACCTCCATATTTCTTTCCTAGAAACTCACTTGTCATCACAAAGACAACTCTGCTATGAAGAGAACATGTGCAACTACACAGTGTTTCTCAGGGAGAATTGAGCCCGAAACTCTCTAAATCCCAATGAGGAACATAAAGTTTCCCTTCAAGCCTCATATACAAAAGGGCCCACAGAGCCTTGTCTCTGCTGTTTCTTTCTCTACGTTGTACGTCCAAGGTGCTTTAGAAGGGAGATACTTGAGTTGTTTCAACTGACTACTTTTTGGAGTGTAAGAAAAGAAGCCAATCACTTCCCATGACTCGGCATCTAGCTGTTCCCAGTGGTGCACTGCTCACAACTCACCAAACACACAGGCCATCCTGCCTGTAGTTTTCTCGTCCTAGTACAGACCCGCCTGTACTAAGAGACCTGGAATGCTTCCGAGAGCTCAAGAACCACACTGAATAACGCTACATGGATTCTGAAGCCTGCAACCCGCGGCATGAACCAAGGGGAACTTTAGCTTGAAGCTAGTGTTCAATGGGCTCGCCAGTTCATTACAGAGTACCAAAGGATGATCAGCTACGAAAGAATGGCAACCTCCATATTTCATTCCTAGAAACTCACTTGTCATCACAAAGGCAATTGTGCTACGAAGAGAATATGTGCAACTAAAGAGTTAGGGGGAATGGAGCCCACAACTCTCTAAATCCCAAAGAGGAAAATAAAGTTTCCCTTCAAGCCTTATTTTAACAGGGTCCTCAGAGCCTTAACCCTGCTCGTTCTTTCTCTATTTTGTACCTTAAAGGTGCTTTAGAAGGGAGATACTTCCGTTGTTTCAACTTGCCACAATTTACAGGTTTAAGCAAATAAGCCCTTCACTGCCCCTGGCTCGGCATCTAGCTGTTCCCAACGATACATTGCTGAGAAATGCCCAAACACACAGGCCGTCCTTCTAGGACGTTTCTCCTCCTCGTGCAGACCCACCATTACTGAGACCTGGAAGGCTTCCTAGAGCTAAAGAACCACACTGAATAAAGCTACATGGATTCTGCTGCATGCCAAACAGTGGCATGATACAAGAGGAAAGTTAGCTTGAGGCTAGTGTTCAATGGGGTCGCCAGTTCACTACAGATTACTGAAGGATGAGCAGCTACCAAGGAATGGCAACCTCCAAGTTTCTCTCCTAGCAACTCACTTGTCATCACTAAGCCAATTGTGCTATGAAGAGAACATGCGCAAGTAAAGAGTTTCTCAGGGAGAACTGAGCCCACAACTCTCTAAAGGCCAATAAGGAAAATAAAGTTTCCCTTCAGCCTTATATTCAAAATGGCCCGCAGAGCCCTGACTCTCATGCTTCTTCCTCTATTTAGTACCTCCAACGTGCTTTCGAAGGGAGATACTTGAGTTGTTTCAAGTTGCCACATTCTACAGGTTTCACAAAAAACCCCTTCACCTCCCATGTCTCGGCATCTAGGTGTTCCCAACGGTGCACTGCTCACAACTCCCCAAACACACAGGCCATCCTTCTTGTATCGTTTCTCAAGGTCGAGCAGATCCGCCAGTACTAAGAGACCTGGAATGCTTCCTAGAGCTCCAGAACCACACTGAATAAGGCTACAGAGATTGTGCTGCATGGCAACAAGTGGCATGATAGAAGAGGAACGTTAGCTTGAGGCTAGTGCTCAAACGGGGTCACCAATTCACTGAAGATTACCAAAGGACGAGCACCAGCAAAGAATGGCAAGCTCCGAGTTTCTTTCCTAGAAACTCACGTGTGGTCACAAAGGCAATTGTGCTATGAAGAGACCTCGTGCAACTACACAGTGTTTCTCAGGGAGAATTGAGCCCCCAACTCTCTAAATGCCAAAGAGGAAAATGAAGTTTCCCTTCAAGACTTATCTTCAAAGGGGCCAGCAGAGCATTGACCTTGCTGATTCTTTCTCTACTTTGTACCCACAAGGTGCTTAAGAAGGGAGATACATGAGTTCTTTCAACTTGCAAAAATGAAGAGGTTTAAGCAAAGAAGCCCTTCACAGCCTGTGACTCGGCATCTAGCTCTTCCAAAGCTGCATTGCTCATAAAGGCCCAAACACACCGGCCGTCCTTCTAATACATTGCTCATCCTAGTGTTGACCCGCCAGTCCTAAGAGACCTGGAATGCTACCTGGAGCTCAAGAACCACAATAAATAACGCTACATGGAGTCTGCTGCCTGCAACCTGCGGCATGATACAAGAGGAAAGTTAGCTTGAGGCTAGTGTTCTTTAGGGTCGCCCATTCACTACAGATTACGGAAGGATGAGCAGCTACCCAAGAATGGCAACCTCCATATTTCTTTCCTAGAAACTCACTTGTCATCACAAAGACAACTCTGCTATGAAGAGAACATGTGCAACTACACAGTGTTTCTCAGGGAGAATTGAGCCCGAAACTCTCTAAATCCCAATGAGGAACATAAAGTTTCCCTTCAAGCCTCATATACAAAAGGGCCCACAGAGCCTTGTCTCTGCTGTTTCTTTCTCTACGTTGTACGTCCAAGGTGCTTTAGAAGGGAGATACTTGAGTTGTTTCAACTGACTACTTTTTGGAGTGTAAGAAAAGAAGCCAATCACTTCCCATGACTCGGCATCTAGCTGTTCCCAGTGGTGCACTGCTCACAACTCACCAAACACACAGGCCATCCTGCCTGTAGTTTTCTCGTCCTAGTACAGACCCGCCTGTACTAAGAGACCTGGAATGCTTCCGAGAGCTCAAGAACCACACTGAATAACGCTACATGGATTCTGAAGCCTGCAACCCGCGGCATGAACCAAGGGGAACTTTAGCTTGAAGCTAGTGTTCAATGGGCTCGCCAGTTCATTACAGAGTACCAAAGGATGATCAGCTACGAAAGAATGGCAACCTCCATATTTCATTCCTAGAAACTCACTTGTCATCACAAAGGCAATTGTGCTACGAAGAGAATATGTGCAACTAAAGAGTTAGGGGGAATGGAGCCCACAACTCTCTAAATCCCAAAGAGGAAAATAAAGTTTCCCTTCAAGCCTTATTTTAACAGGGTCCTCAGAGCCTTACCCTGCTCGTTCTTTCTCTATTTTGTACCTTAAAGGTGCTTTAGAAGGGAGATACTTCCGTTGTTTCAACTTGCCACAATTTACAGGTTTAAGCAAATAAGCCCTTCACTGCCCCTGGCTCGGCATCTAGCTGTTCCCAACGATACATTGCTGAGAAATGCCCAAACACACAGGCCGTCCTTCTAGGACGTTTCTCCTCCTCGTGCAGACCCACCATTACTGAGACCTGGAAGGCTTCCTAGAGCTAAAGAACCACACTGAATAAAGCTACATGGATTCTGCTGCATGCCAAACAGTGGCATGATACAAGAGGAAAGTTAGCTTGAGGCTAGTGTTCAATGGGGTCGCCAGTTCACTACAGATTACTGAAGGATGAGCAGCTACCAAGGAATGGCAACCTCCAAGTTTCTCTCCTAGCAACTCACTTGTCATCACTAAGCCAATTGTGCTATGAAGAGAACATGCGCAAGTAAAGAGTTTCTCAGGGAGAACTGAGCCCACAACTCTCTAAAGGCCAATAAGGAAAATAAAGTTTCCCTTCAGCCTTATATTCAAAATGGCCCGCAGAGCCCTGACTCTCATGCTTCTTCCTCTATTTAGTACCTCCAACGTGCTTTCGAAGGGAGATACTTGAGTTGTTTCAAGTTGCCACATTCTACAGGTTTCAACAAAAAACCCCTTCACCTCCCATGTCTCGGCATCTAGGTGTTCCCAACGGTGCACTGCTCACAACTCCCCAAACACACAGGCCATCCTTCTTGTATCGTTTCTCAAGGTCGAGCAGATCCGCCAGTACTAAGAGACCTGGAATGCTTCCTAGAGCTCCAGAACCACACTGAATAAGGCTACAGAGATTGTGCTGCATGGCAACAAGTGGCATGATAGAAGAGGAACGTTAGCTTGAGGCTAGTGCTCAAACGGGGTCACCAATTCACTGAAGATTACCAAAGGACGAGCACCAGCAAAGAATGGCAAGCTCCGAGTTTCTTTCCTAGAAACTCACGTGTGGTCACAAAGGCAATTGTGCTATGAAGAGACCTCGTGCAACTACACAGTGTTTCTCAGGGAGAATTGAGCCCCCAACTCTCTAAATGCCAAAGAGGAAAATGAAGTTTCCCTTCAAGACTTATCTTCAAAGGGGCCAGCAGAGCATTGACCTTGCTGATTCTTTCTCTACTTTGTACCCACAAGGTGCTTAAGAAGGGAGATACATGAGTTCTTTCAACTTGCAAAAATGAAGAGGTTTAAGCAAAGAAGCCCTTCACAGCCTGTGACTCGGCATCTAGCTCTTCCAAAGCTGCATTGCTCATAAAGGCCCAAACACACCGGCCGTCCTTCTAATACATTGCTCATCCTAGTGTTGACCCGCCAGTCCTAAGAGACCTGGAATGCTACCTGGAGCTCAAGAACCACAATAAATAACGCTACATGGAGTCTGCTGCCTGCAACCTGCGGCATGATACAAGAGGAAAGTTAGCTTGAGGCTAGTGTTCTTTAGGGTCGCCCATTCACTACAGATTACGGAAGGATGAGCAGCTACCCAAGAATGGCAACCTCCATATTTCTTTCCTAGAAACTCACTTGTCATCACAAAGACAACTCTGCTATGAAGAGAACATGTGCAACTACACAGTGTTTCTCAGGGAGAATTGAGCCCGAAACTCTCTAAATCCCAATGAGGAACATAAAGTTTCCCTTCAAGCCTCATATACAAAAGGGCCCACAGAGCCTTGTCTCTGCTGTTTCTTTCTCTACGTTGTACGTCCAAGGTGCTTTAGAAGGGAGATACTTGAGTTGTTTCAACTGACTACTTTTTGGAGTGTAAGAAAAGAAGCCAATCACTTCCCATGACTCGGCATCTAGCTGTTCCCAGTGGTGCACTGCTCACAACTCACCAAACACACAGGCCATCCTGCCTGTAGTTTTCTCGTCCTAGTACAGACCCGCCTGTACTAAGAGACCTGGAATGCTTCCGAGAGCTCAAGAACCACACTGAATAACGCTACATGGATTCTGAAGCCTGCAACCCGCGGCATGAACCAAGGGGAACTTTAGCTTGAAGCTAGTGTTCAATGGGCTCGCCAGTTCATTACAGAGTACCAAAGGATGATCAGCTACGAAAGAATGGCAACCTCCATATTTCATTCCTAGAAACTCACTTGTCATCACAAAGGCAATTGTGCTACGAAGAGAATATGTGCAACTAAAGAGTTAGGGGGAATGGAGCCCACAACTCTCTAAATCCCAAAGAGGAAAATAAAGTTTCCCTTCAAGCCTTATTTTAACAGGGTCCTCAGAGCCTTAACCCTGCTCGTTCTTTCTCTATTTTGTACCTTAAAGGTGCTTTAGAAGGGAGATACTTCCGTTGTTTCAACTTGCCACAATTTACAGGTTTAAGCAAATAAGCCCTTCACTGCCCCTGGCTCGGCATCTAGCTGTTCCCAACGATACATTGCTGAGAAATGCCCAAACACACAGGCCGTCCTTCTAGGACGTTTCTCCTCCTCGTGCAGACCCACCATTACTGAGACCTGGAAGGCTTCCTAGAGCTAAAGAACCACACTGAATAAAGCTACATGGATTCTGCTGCATGCCAAACAGTGGCATGATACAAGAGGAAAGTTAGCTTGAGGCTAGTGTTCAATGGGGTCGCCAGTTCACTACAGATTACTGAAGGATGAGCAGCTACCAAGGAATGGCAACCTCCAAGTTTCTCTCCTAGCAACTCACTTGTCATCACTAAGCCAATTGTGCTATGAAGAGAACATGCGCAAGTAAAGAGTTTCTCAGGGAGAACTGAGCCCACAACTCTCTAAAGGCCAATAAGGAAAATAAAGTTTCCCTTCAGCCTTATATTCAAAATGGCCCGCAGAGCCCTGACTCTCATGCTTCTTCCTCTATTTAGTACCTCCAACGTGCTTTCGAAGGGAGATACTTGAGTTGTTTCAAGTTGCCACATTCTACAGGTTTCACAAAAAACCCCTTCACCTCCCATGTCTCGGCATCTAGGTGTTCCCAACGGTGCACTGCTCACAACTCCCCAAACACACAGGCCATCCTTCTTGTATCGTTTCTCAAGGTCGAGCAGATCCGCCAGTACTAAGAGACCTGGAATGCTTCCTAGAGCTCCAGAACCACACTGAATAAGGCTACAGAGATTGTGCTGCATGGCAACAAGTGGCATGATAGAAGAGGAACGTTAGCTTGAGGCTAGTGCTCAAACGGGGTCACCAATTCACTGAAGATTACCAAAGGACGAGCACCAGCAAAGAATGGCAAGCTCCGAGTTTCTTTCCTAGAAACTCACGTGTGGTCACAAAGGCAATTGTGCTATGAAGAGACCTCGTGCAACTACACAGTGTTTCTCAGGGAGAATTGAGCCCCCAACTCTCTAAATGCCAAAGAGGAAAATGAAGTTTCCCTTCAAGACTTATCTTCAAAGGGGCCAGCAGAGCATTGACCTTGCTGATTCTTTCTCTACTTTGTACCCACAAGGTGCTTAAGAAGGGAGATACATGAGTTCTTTCAACTTGCAAAAATGAAGAGGTTTAAGCAAAGAAGCCCTTCACAGCCTGTGACTCGGCATCTAGCTCTTCCAAAGCTGCATTGCTCATAAAGGCCCAAACACACCGGCCGTCCTTCTAATACATTGCTCATCCTAGTGTTGACCCGCCAGTCCTAAGAGACCTGGAATGCTACCTGGAGCTCAAGAACCACAATAAATAACGCTACATGGAGTCTGCTGCCTGCAACCTGCGGCATGATACAAGAGGAAAGTTAGCTTGAGGCTAGTGTTCTTTAGGGTCGCCCATTCACTACAGATTACGGAAGGATGAGCAGCTACCCAAGAATGGCAACCTCCATATTTCTTTCCTAGAAACTCACTTGTCATCACAAAGACAACTCTGCTATGAAGAGAACATGTGCAACTACACAGTGTTTCTCAGGGAGAATTGAGCCCGAAACTCTCTAAATCCCAATGAGGAACATAAAGTTTCCCTTCAAGCCTCATATACAAAAGGGCCCACAGAGCCTTGTCTCTGCTGTTTCTTTCTCTACGTTGTACGTCCAAGGTGCTTTAGAAGGGAGATACTTGAGTTGTTTCAACTGACTACTTTTTGGAGTGTAAGAAAAGAAGCCAATCACTTCCCATGACTCGGCATCTAGCTGTTCCCAGTGGTGCACTGCTCACAACTCACCAAACACACAGGCCATCCTGCCTGTAGTTTTCTCGTCCTAGTACAGACCCGCCTGTACTAAGAGACCTGGAATGCTTCCGAGAGCTCAAGAACCACACTGAATAACGCTACATGGATTCTGAAGCCTGCAACCCGCGGCATGAACCAAGGGGAACTTTAGCTTGAAGCTAGTGTTCAATGGGCTCGCCAGTTCATTACAGAGTACCAAAGGATGATCAGCTACGAAAGAATGGCAACCTCCATATTTCATTCCTAGAAACTCACTTGTCATCACAAAGGCAATTGTGCTACGAAGAGAATATGTGCAACTAAAGAGTTAGGGGGAATGGAGCCCACAACTCTCTAAATCCCAAAGAGGAAAATAAAGTTTCCCTTCAAGCCTTATTTTAACAGGGTCCTCAGAGCCTTAACCCTGCTCGTTCTTTCTCTATTTTGTACCTTAAAGGTGCTTTAGAAGGGAGATACTTCCGTTGTTTCAACTTGCCACAATTTACAGGTTTAAGCAAATAAGCCCTTCACTGCCCCTGGCTCGGCATCTAGCTGTTCCCAACGATACATTGCTGAGAAATGCCCAAACACACAGGCCGTCCTTCTAGGACGTTTCTCCTCCTCGTGCAGACCCACCATTACTGAGACCTGGAAGGCTTCCTAGAGCTAAAGAACCACACTGAATAAAGCTACATGGATTCTGCTGCATGCCAAACAGTGGCATGATACAAGAGGAAAGTTAGCTTGAGGCTAGTGTTCAATGGGGTCGCCAGTTCACTACAGATTACTGAAGGATGAGCAGCTACCAAGGAATGGCAACCTCCAAGTTTCTCTCCTAGCAACTCACTTGTCATCACTAAGCCAATTGTGCTATGAAGAGAACATGCGCAAGTAAAGAGTTTCTCAGGGAGAACTGAGCCCACAACTCTCTAAAGGCCAATAAGGAAAATAAAGTTTCCCTTCAGCCTTATATTCAAAATGGCCCGCAGAGCCCTGACTCTCATGCTTCTTCCTCTATTTAGTACCTCCAACGTGCTTTCGAAGGGAGATACTTGAGTTGTTTCAAGTTGCCACATTCTACAGGTTTCACAAAAAACCCCTTCACCTCCCATGTCTCGGCATCTAGGTGTTCCCAACGGTGCACTGCTCACAACTCCCCAAACACACAGGCCATCCTTCTTGTATCGTTTCTCAAGGTCGAGCAGATCCGCCAGTACTAAGAGACCTGGAATGCTTCCTAGAGCTCCAGAACCACACTGAATAAGGCTACAGAGATTGTGCTGCATGGCAACAAGTGGCATGATAGAAGAGGAACGTTAGCTTGAGGCTAGTGCTCAAACGGGGTCACCAATTCACTGAAGATTACCAAAGGACGAGCACCAGCAAAGAATGGCAAGCTCCGAGTTTCTTTCCTAGAAACTCACGTGTGGTCACAAAGGCAATTGTGCTATGAAGAGACCTCGTGCAACTACACAGTGTTTCTCAGGGAGAATTGAGCCCCCAACTCTCTAAATGCCAAAGAGGAAAATGAAGTTTCCCTTCAAGACTTATCTTCAAAGGGGCCAGCAGAGCATTGACCTTGCTGATTCTTTCTCTACTTTGTACCCACAAGGTGCTTAAGAAGGGAGATACATGAGTTCTTTCAACTTGCAAAAATGAAGAGGTTTAAGCAAAGAAGCCCTTCACAGCCTGTGACTCGGCATCTAGCTCTTCCAAAGCTGCATTGCTCATAAAGGCCCAAACACACCGGCCGTCCTTCTAATACATTGCTCATCCTAGTGTTGACCCGCCAGTCCTAAGAGACCTGGAATGCTACCTGGAGCTCAAGAACCACAATAAATAACGCTACATGGAGTCTGCTGCCTGCAACCTGCGGCATGATACAAGAGGAAAGTTAGCTTGAGGCTAGTGTTCTTTAGGGTCGCCCATTCACTACAGATTACGGAAGGATGAGCAGCTACCCAAGAATGGCAACCTCCATATTTCTTTCCTAGAAACTCACTTGTCATCACAAAGACAACTCTGCTATGAAGAGAACATGTGCAACTACACAGTGTTTCTCAGGGAGAATTGAGCCCGAAACTCTCTAAATCCCAATGAGGAACATAAAGTTTCCCTTCAAGCCTCATATACAAAAGGGCCCACAGAGCCTTGTCTCTGCTGTTTCTTTCTCTACGTTGTACGTCCAAGGTGCTTTAGAAGGGAGATACTTGAGTTGTTTCAACTGACTACTTTTTGGAGTGTAAGAAAAGAAGCCAATCACTTCCCATGACTCGGCATCTAGCTGTTCCCAGTGGTGCACTGCTCACAACTCACCAAACACACAGGCCATCCTGCCTGTAGTTTTCTCGTCCTAGTACAGACCCGCCTGTACTAAGAGACCTGGAATGCTTCCGAGAGCTCAAGAACCACACTGAATAACGCTACATGGATTCTGAAGCCTGCAACCCGCGGCATGAACCAAGGGGAACTTTAGCTTGAAGCTAGTGTTCAATGGGCTCGCCAGTTCATTACAGAGTACCAAAGGATGATCAGCTACGAAAGAATGGCAACCTCCATATTTCATTCCTAGAAACTCACTTGTCATCACAAAGGCAATTGTGCTACGAAGAGAATATGTGCAACTAAAGAGTTAGGGGGAATGGAGCCCACAACTCTCTAAATCCCAAAGAGGAAAATAAAGTTTCCCTTCAAGCCTTATTTTAACAGGGTCCTCAGAGCCTTAACCCTGCTCGTTCTTTCTCTATTTTGTACCTTAAAGGTGCTTTAGAAGGGAGATACTTCCGTTGTTTCAACTTGCCACAATTTACAGGTTTAAGCAAATAAGCCCTTCACTGCCCCTGGCTCGGCATCTAGCTGTTCCCAACGATACATTGCTGAGAAATGCCCAAACACACAGGCCGTCCTTCTAGGACGTTTCTCCTCCTCGTGCAGACCCACCATTACTGAGACCTGGAAGGCTTCCTAGAGCTAAAGAACCACACTGAATAAAGCTACATGGATTCTGCTGCATGCCAAACAGTGGCATGATACAAGAGGAAAGTTAGCTTGAGGCTAGTGTTCAATGGGGTCGCCAGTTCACTACAGATTACTGAAGGATGAGCAGCTACCAAGGAATGGCAACCTCCAAGTTTCTCTCCTAGCAACTCACTTGTCATCACTAAGCCAATTGTGCTATGAAGAGAACATGCGCAAGTAAAGAGTTTCTCAGGGAGAACTGAGCCCACAACTCTCTAAAGGCCAATAAGGAAAATAAAGTTTCCCTTCAGCCTTATATTCAAAATGGCCCGCAGAGCCCTGACTCTCATGCTTCTTCCTCTATTTAGTACCTCCAACGTGCTTTCGAAGGGAGATACTTGAGTTGTTTCAAGTTGCCACATTCTACAGGTTTCACAAAAAACCCCTTCACCTCCCATGTCTCGGCATCTAGGTGTTCCCAACGGTGCACTGCTCACAACTCCCCAAACACACAGGCCATCCTTCTTGTATCGTTTCTCAAGGTCGAGCAGATCCGCCAGTACTAAGAGACCTGGAATGCTTCCTAGAGCTCCAGAACCACACTGAATAAGGCTACAGAGATTGTGCTGCATGGCAACAAGTGGCATGATAGAAGAGGAACGTTAGCTTGAGGCTAGTGCTCAAACGGGGTCACCAATTCACTGAAGATTACCAAAGGACGAGCACCAGCAAAGAATGGCAAGCTCCGAGTTTCTTTCCTAGAAACTCACGTGTGGTCACAAAGGCAATTGTGCTATGAAGAGACCTCGTGCAACTACACAGTGTTTCTCAGGGAGAATTGAGCCCCCAACTCTCTAAATGCCAAAGAGGAAAATGAAGTTTCCCTTCAAGACTTATCTTCAAAGGGGCCAGCAGAGCATTGACCTTGCTGATTCTTTCTCTACTTTGTACCCACAAGGTGCTTAAGAAGGGAGATACATGAGTTCTTTCAACTTGCAAAAATGAAGAGGTTTAAGCAAAGAAGCCCTTCACAGCCTGTGACTCGGCATCTAGCTCTTCCAAAGCTGCATTGCTCATAAAGGCCCAAACACACCGGCCGTCCTTCTAATACATTGCTCATCCTAGTGTTGACCCGCCAGTCCTAAGAGACCTGGAATGCTACCTGGAGCTCAAGAACCACAATAAATAACGCTACATGGAGTCTGCTGCCTGCAACCTGCGGCATGATACAAGAGGAAAGTTAGCTTGAGGCTAGTGTTCTTTAGGGTCGCCCATTCACTACAGATTACGGAAGGATGAGCAGCTACCCAAGAATGGCAACCTCCATATTTCTTTCCTAGAAACTCACTTGTCATCACAAAGACAACTCTGCTATGAAGAGAACATGTGCAACTACACAGTGTTTCTCAGGGAGAATTGAGCCCGAAACTCTCTAAATCCCAATGAGGAACATAAAGTTTCCCTTCAAGCCTCATATACAAAAGGGCCCACAGAGCCTTGTCTCTGCTGTTTCTTTCTCTACGTTGTACGTCCAAGGTGCTTTAGAAGGGAGATACTTGAGTTGTTTCAACTGACTACTTTTTGGAGTGTAAGAAAAGAAGCCAATCACTTCCCATGACTCGGCATCTAGCTGTTCCCAGTGGTGCACTGCTCACAACTCACCAAACACACAGGCCATCCTGCCTGTAGTTTTCTCGTCCTAGTACAGACCCGCCTGTACTAAGAGACCTGGAATGCTTCCGAGAGCTCAAGAACCACACTGAATAACGCTACATGGATTCTGAAGCCTGCAACCCGCGGCATGAACCAAGGGGAACTTTAGCTTGAAGCTAGTGTTCAATGGGCTCGCCAGTTCATTACAGAGTACCAAAGGATGATCAGCTACGAAAGAATGGCAACCTCCATATTTCATTCCTAGAAACTCACTTGTCATCACAAAGGCAATTGTGCTACGAAGAGAATATGTGCAACTAAAGAGTTAGGGGGAATGGAGCCCACAACTCTCTAAATCCCAAAGAGGAAAATAAAGTTTCCCTTCAAGCCTTATTTTAACAGGGTCCTCAGAGCCTTAACCCTGCTCGTTCTTTCTCTATTTTGTACCTTAAAGGTGCTTTAGAAGGGAGATACTTCCGTTGTTTCAACTTGCCACAATTTACAGGTTTAAGCAAATAAGCCCTTCACTGCCCCTGGCTCGGCATCTAGCTGTTCCCAACGATACATTGCTGAGAAATGCCCAAACACACAGGCCGTCCTTCTAGGACGTTTCTCCTCCTCGTGCAGACCCACCATTACTGAGACCTGGAAGGCTTCCTAGAGCTAAAGAACCACACTGAATAAAGCTACATGGATTCTGCTGCATGCCAAACAGTGGCATGATACAAGAGGAAAGTTAGCTTGAGGCTAGTGTTCAATGGGGTCGCCAGTTCACTACAGATTACTGAAGGATGAGCAGCTACCAAGGAATGGCAACCTCCAAGTTTCTCTCCTAGCAACTCACTTGTCATCACTAAGCCAATTGTGCTATGAAGAGAACATGCGCAAGTAAAGAGTTTCTCAGGGAGAACTGAGCCCACAACTCTCTAAAGGCCAATAAGGAAAATAAAGTTTCCCTTCAGCCTTATATTCAAAATGGCCCGCAGAGCCCTGACTCTCATGCTTCTTCCTCTATTTAGTACCTCCAACGTGCTTTCGAAGGGAGATACTTGAGTTGTTTCAAGTTGCCACATTCTACAGGTTTCACAAAAAACCCCTTCACCTCCCATGTCTCGGCATCTAGGTGTTCCCAACGGTGCACTGCTCACAACTCCCCAAACACACAGGCCATCCTTCTTGTATCGTTTCTCAAGGTCGAGCAGATCCGCCAGTACTAAGAGACCTGGAATGCTTCCTAGAGCTCCAGAACCACACTGAATAAGGCTACAGAGATTGTGCTGCATGGCAACAAGTGGCATGATAGAAGAGGAACGTTAGCTTGAGGCTAGTGCTCAAACGGGGTCACCAATTCACTGAAGATTACCAAAGGACGAGCACCAGCAAAGAATGGCAAGCTCCGAGTTTCTTTCCTAGAAACTCACGTGTGGTCACAAAGGCAATTGTGCTATGAAGAGACCTCGTGCAACTACACAGTGTTTCTCAGGGAGAATTGAGCCCCCAACTCTCTAAATGCCAAAGAGGAAAATGAAGTTTCCCTTCAAGACTTATCTTCAAAGGGGCCAGCAGAGCATTGACCTTGCTGATTCTTTCTCTACTTTGTACCCACAAGGTGCTTAAGAAGGGAGATACATGAGTTCTTTCAACTTGCAAAAATGAAGAGGTTTAAGCAAAGAAGCCCTTCACAGCCTGTGACTCGGCATCTAGCTCTTCCAAAGCTGCATTGCTCATAAAGGCCCAAACACACCGGCCGTCCTTCTAATACATTGCTCATCCTAGTGTTGACCCGCCAGTCCTAAGAGACCTGGAATGCTACCTGGAGCTCAAGAACCACAATAAATAACGCTACATGGAGTCTGCTGCCTGCAACCTGCGGCATGATACAAGAGGAAAGTTAGCTTGAGGCTAGTGTTCTTTAGGGTCGCCCATTCACTACAGATTACGGAAGGATGAGCAGCTACCCAAGAATGGCAACCTCCATATTTCTTTCCTAGAAACTCACTTGTCATCACAAAGACAACTCTGCTATGAAGAGAACATGTGCAACTACACAGTGTTTCTCAGGGAGAATTGAGCCCGAAACTCTCTAAATCCCAATGAGGAACATAAAGTTTCCCTTCAAGCCTCATATACAAAAGGGCCCACAGAGCCTTGTCTCTGCTGTTTCTTTCTCTACGTTGTACGTCCAAGGTGCTTTAGAAGGGAGATACTTGAGTTGTTTCAACTGACTACTTTTTGGAGTGTAAGAAAAGAAGCCAATCACTTCCCATGACTCGGCATCTAGCTGTTCCCAGTGGTGCACTGCTCACAACTCACCAAACACACAGGCCATCCTGCCTGTAGTTTTCTCGTCCTAGTACAGACCCGCCTGTACTAAGAGACCTGGAATGCTTCCGAGAGCTCAAGAACCACACTGAATAACGCTACATGGATTCTGAAGCCTGCAACCCGCGGCATGAACCAAGGGGAACTTTAGCTTGAAGCTAGTGTTCAATGGGCTCGCCAGTTCATTACAGAGTACCAAAGGATGATCAGCTACGAAAGAATGGCAACCTCCATATTTCATTCCTAGAAACTCACTTGTCATCACAAAGGCAATTGTGCTACGAAGAGAATATGTGCAACTAAAGAGTTAGGGGGAATGGAGCCCACAACTCTCTAAATCCCAAAGAGGAAAATAAAGTTTCCCTTCAAGCCTTATTTTAACAGGGTCCTCAGAGCCTTAACCCTGCTCGTTCTTTCTCTATTTTGTACCTTAAAGGTGCTTTAGAAGGGAGATACTTCCGTTGTTTCAACTTGCCACAATTTACAGGTTTAAGCAAATAAGCCCTTCACTGCCCCTGGCTCGGCATCTAGCTGTTCCCAACGATACATTGCTGAGAAATGCCCAAACACACAGGCCGTCCTTCTAGGACGTTTCTCCTCCTCGTGCAGACCCACCATTACTGAGACCTGGAAGGCTTCCTAGAGCTAAAGAACCACACTGAATAAAGCTACATGGATTCTGCTGCATGCCAAACAGTGGCATGATACAAGAGGAAAGTTAGCTTGAGGCTAGTGTTCAATGGGGTCGCCAGTTCACTACAGATTACTGAAGGATGAGCAGCTACCAAGGAATGGCAACCTCCAAGTTTCTCTCCTAGCAACTCACTTGTCATCACTAAGCCAATTGTGCTATGAAGAGAACATGCGCAAGTAAAGAGTTTCTCAGGGAGAACTGAGCCCACAACTCTCTAAAGGCCAATAAGGAAAATAAAGTTTCCCTTCAGCCTTATATTCAAAATGGCCCGCAGAGCCCTGACTCTCATGCTTCTTCCTCTATTTAGTACCTCCAACGTGCTTTCGAAGGGAGATACTTGAGTTGTTTCAAGTTGCCACATTCTACAGGTTTCACAAAAAACCCCTTCACCTCCCATGTCTCGGCATCTAGGTGTTCCCAACGGTGCACTGCTCACAACTCCCCAAACACACAGGCCATCCTTCTTGTATCGTTTCTCAAGGTCGAGCAGATCCGCCAGTACTAAGAGACCTGGAATGCTTCCTAGAGCTCCAGAACCACACTGAATAAGGCTACAGAGATTGTGCTGCATGGCAACAAGTGGCATGATAGAAGAGGAACGTTAGCTTGAGGCTAGTGCTCAAACGGGGTCACCAATTCACTGAAGATTACCAAAGGACGAGCACCAGCAAAGAATGGCAAGCTCCGAGTTTCTTTCCTAGAAACTCACGTGTGGTCACAAAGGCAATTGTGCTATGAAGAGACCTCGTGCAACTACACAGTGTTTCTCAGGGAGAATTGAGCCCCCAACTCTCTAAATGCCAAAGAGGAAAATGAAGTTTCCCTTCAAGACTTATCTTCAAAGGGGCCAGCAGAGCATTGACCTTGCTGATTCTTTCTCTACTTTGTACCCACAAGGTGCTTAAGAAGGGAGATACATGAGTTCTTTCAACTTGCAAAAATGAAGAGGTTTAAGCAAAGAAGCCCTTCACAGCCTGTGACTCGGCATCTAGCTCTTCCAAAGCTGCATTGCTCATAAAGGCCCAAACCACCGGCCGTCCTTCTAATACATTGCTCATCCTAGTGTTGACCCGCCAGTCCTAAGAGACCTGGAATGCTACCTGGAGCTCAAGAACCACAATAAATAACGCTACATGGAGTCTGCTGCCTGCAACCTGCGGCATGATACAAGAGGAAAGTTAGCTTGAGGCTAGTGTTCTTTAGGGTCGCCCATTCACTACAGATTACGGAAGGATGAGCAGCTACCCAAGAATGGCAACCTCCATATTTCTTTCCTAGAAACTCACTTGTCATCACAAAGACAACTCTGCTATGAAGAGAACATGTGCAACTACACAGTGTTTCTCAGGGAGAATTGAGCCCGAAACTCTCTAAATCCCAATGAGGAACATAAAGTTTCCCTTCAAGCCTCATATACAAAAGGGCCCACAGAGCCTTGTCTCTGCTGTTTCTTTCTCTACGTTGTACGTCCAAGGTGCTTTAGAAGGGAGATACTTGAGTTGTTTCAACTGACTACTTTTTGGAGTGTAAGAAAAGAAGCCAATCACTTCCCATGACTCGGCATCTAGCTGTTCCCAGTGGTGCACTGCTCACAACTCACCAAACACACAGGCCATCCTGCCTGTAGTTTTCTCGTCCTAGTACAGACCCGCCTGTACTAAGAGACCTGGAATGCTTCCGAGAGCTCAAGAACCACACTGAATAACGCTACATGGATTCTGAAGCCTGCAACCCGCGGCATGAACCAAGGGGAACTTTAGCTTGAAGCTAGTGTTCAATGGGCTCGCCAGTTCATTACAGAGTACCAAAGGATGATCAGCTACGAAAGAATGGCAACCTCCATATTTCATTCCTAGAAACTCACTTGTCATCACAAAGGCAATTGTGCTACGAAGAGAATATGTGCAACTAAAGAGTTAGGGGGAATGGAGCCCACAACTCTCTAAATCCCAAAGAGGAAAATAAAGTTTCCCTTCAAGCCTTATTTTAACAGGGTCCTCAGAGCCTTAACCCTGCTCGTTCTTTCTCTATTTTGTACCTTAAAGGTGCTTTAGAAGGGAGATACTTCCGTTGTTTCAACTTGCCACAATTTACAGGTTTAAGCAAATAAGCCCTTCACTGCCCCTGGCTCGGCATCTAGCTGTTCCCAACGATACATTGCTGAGAAATGCCCAAACACACAGGCCGTCCTTCTAGGACGTTTCTCCTCCTCGTGCAGACCCACCATTACTGAGACCTGGAAGGCTTCCTAGAGCTAAAGAACCACACTGAATAAAGCTACATGGATTCTGCTGCATGCCAAACAGTGGCATGATACAAGAGGAAAGTTAGCTTGAGGCTAGTGTTCAATGGGGTCGCCAGTTCACTACAGATTACTGAAGGATGAGCAGCTACCAAGGAATGGCAACCTCCAAGTTTCTCTCCTAGCAACTCACTTGTCATCACTAAGCCAATTGTGCTATGAAGAGAACATGCGCAAGTAAAGAGTTTCTCAGGGAGAACTGAGCCCACAACTCTCTAAAGGCCAATAAGGAAAATAAAGTTTCCCTTCAGCCTTATATTCAAAATGGCCCGCAGAGCCCTGACTCTCATGCTTCTTCCTCTATTTAGTACCTCCAACGTGCTTTCGAAGGGAGATACTTGAGTTGTTTCAAGTTGCCACATTCTACAGGTTTCACAAAAAACCCCTTCACCTCCCATGTCTCGGCATCTAGGTGTTCCCAACGGTGCACTGCTCACAACTCCCCAAACACACAGGCCATCCTTCTTGTATCGTTTCTCAAGGTCGAGCAGATCCGCCAGTACTAAGAGACCTGGAATGCTTCCTAGAGCTCCAGAACCACACTGAATAAGGCTACAGAGATTGTGCTGCATGGCAACAAGTGGCATGATAGAAGAGGAACGTTAGCTTGAGGCTAGTGCTCAAACGGGGTCACCAATTCACTGAAGATTACCAAAGGACGAGCACCAGCAAAGAATGGCAAGCTCCGAGTTTCTTTCCTAGAAACTCACGTGTGGTCACAAAGGCAATTGTGCTATGAAGAGACCTCGTGCAACTACACAGTGTTTCTCAGGGAGAATTGAGCCCCCAACTCTCTAAATGCCAAAGAGGAAAATGAAGTTTCCCTTCAAGACTTATCTTCAAAGGGGCCAGCAGAGCATTGACCTTGCTGATTCTTTCTCTACTTTGTACCCACAAGGTGCTTAAGAAGGGAGATACATGAGTTCTTTCAACTTGCAAAAATGAAGAGGTTTAAGCAAAGAAGCCCTTCACAGCCTGTGACTCGGCATCTAGCTCTTCCAAAGCTGCATTGCTCATAAAGGCCCAAACACACCGGCCGTCCTTCTAATACATTGCTCATCCTAGTGTTGACCCGCCAGTCCTAAGAGACCTGGAATGCTACCTGGAGCTCAAGAACCACAATAAATAACGCTACATGGAGTCTGCTGCCTGCAACCTGCGGCATGATACAAGAGGAAAGTTAGCTTGAGGCTAGTGTTCTTTAGGGTCGCCCATTCACTACAGATTACGGAAGGATGAGCAGCTACCCAAGAATGGCAACCTCCATATTTCTTTCCTAGAAACTCACTTGTCATCACAAAGACAACTCTGCTATGAAGAGAACATGTGCAACTACACAGTGTTTCTCAGGGAGAATTGAGCCCGAAACTCTCTAAATCCCAATGAGGAACATAAAGTTTCCCTTCAAGCCTCATATACAAAAGGGCCCACAGAGCCTTGTCTCTGCTGTTTCTTTCTCTACGTTGTACGTCCAAGGTGCTTTAGAAGGGAGATACTTGAGTTGTTTCAACTGACTACTTTTTGGAGTGTAAGAAAAGAAGCCAATCACTTCCCATGACTCGGCATCTAGCTGTTCCCAGTGGTGCACTGCTCACAACTCACCAAACACACAGGCCATCCTGCCTGTAGTTTTCTCGTCCTAGTACAGACCCGCCTGTACTAAGAGACCTGGAATGCTTCCGAGAGCTCAAGAACCACACTGAATAACGCTACATGGATTCTGAAGCCTGCAACCCGCGGCATGAACCAAGGGGAACTTTAGCTTGAAGCTAGTGTTCAATGGGCTCGCCAGTTCATTACAGAGTACCAAAGGATGATCAGCTACGAAAGAATGGCAACCTCCATATTTCATTCCTAGAAACTCACTTGTCATCACAAAGGCAATTGTGCTACGAAGAGAATATGTGCAACTAAAGAGTTAGGGGGAATGGAGCCCACAACTCTCTAAATCCCAAAGAGGAAAATAAAGTTTCCCTTCAAGCCTTATTTTAACAGGGTCCTCAGAGCCTTAACCCTGCTCGTTCTTTCTCTATTTTGTACCTTAAAGGTGCTTTAGAAGGGAGATACTTCCGTTGTTTCAACTTGCCACAATTTACAGGTTTAAGCAAATAAGCCCTTCACTGCCCCTGGCTCGGCATCTAGCTGTTCCCAACGATACATTGCTGAGAAATGCCCAAACACACAGGCCGTCCTTCTAGGACGTTTCTCCTCCTCGTGCAGACCCACCATTACTGAGACCTGGAAGGCTTCCTAGAGCTAAAGAACCACACTGAATAAAGCTACATGGATTCTGCTGCATGCCAAACAGTGGCATGATACAAGAGGAAAGTTAGCTTGAGGCTAGTGTTCAATGGGGTCGCCAGTTCACTACAGATTACTGAAGGATGAGCAGCTACCAAGGAATGGCAACCTCCAAGTTTCTCTCCTAGCAACTCACTTGTCATCACTAAGCCAATTGTGCTATGAAGAGAACATGCGCAAGTAAAGAGTTTCTCAGGGAGAACTGAGCCCACAACTCTCTAAAGGCCAATAAGGAAAATAAAGTTTCCCTTCAGCCTTATATTCAAAATGGCCCGCAGAGCCCTGACTCTCATGCTTCTTCCTCTATTTAGTACCTCCAACGTGCTTTCGAAGGGAGATACTTGAGTTGTTTCAAGTTGCCACATTCTACAGGTTTCACAAAAAACCCCTTCACCTCCCATGTCTCGGCATCTAGGTGTTCCCAACGGTGCACTGCTCACAACTCCCCAAACACACAGGCCATCCTTCTTGTATCGTTTCTCAAGGTCGAGCAGATCCGCCAGTACTAAGAGACCTGGAATGCTTCCTAGAGCTCCAGAACCACACTGAATAAGGCTACAGAGATTGTGCTGCATGGCAACAAGTGGCATGATAGAAGAGGAACGTTAGCTTGAGGCTAGTGCTCAAACGGGGTCACCAATTCACTGAAGATTACCAAAGGACGAGCACCAGCAAAGAATGGCAAGCTCCGAGTTTCTTTCCTAGAAACTCACGTGTGGTCACAAAGGCAATTGTGCTATGAAGAGACCTCGTGCAACTACACAGTGTTTCTCAGGGAGAATTGAGCCCCCAACTCTCTAAATGCCAAAGAGGAAAATGAAGTTTCCCTTCAAGACTTATCTTCAAAGGGGCCAGCAGAGCATTGACCTTGCTGATTCTTTCTCTACTTTGTACCCACAAGGTGCTTAAGAAGGGAGATACATGAGTTCTTTCAACTTGCAAAAATGAAGAGGTTTAAGCAAAGAAGCCCTTCACAGCCTGTGACTCGGCATCTAGCTCTTCCAAAGCTGCATTGCTCATAAAGGCCCAAACACACCGGCCGTCCTTCTAATACATTGCTCATCCTAGTGTTGACCCGCCAGTCCTAAGAGACCTGGAATGCTACCTGGAGCTCAAGAACCACAATAAATAACGCTACATGGAGTCTGCTGCCTGCAACCTGCGGCATGATACAAGAGGAAAGTTAGCTTGAGGCTAGTGTTCTTTAGGTCGCCCATTCACTACAGATTACGGAAGGATGAGCAGCTACCCAAGAATGGCAACCTCCATATTTCTTTCCTAGAAACTCACTTGTCATCACAAAGACAACTCTGCTATGAAGAGAACATGTGCAACTACACAGTGTTTCTCAGGGAGAATTGAGCCCGAAACTCTCTAAATCCCATGAGGAACATAAAGTTTCCCTTCAAGCCTCATATACAAAAGGGCCCACAGAGCCTTGTCTCTGCTGTTTCTTTCTCTACGTTGTACGTCCAAGGTGCTTTAGAAGGGAGATACTTGAGTTGTTTCAACTGACTACTTTTTGGAGTGTAAGAAAAGAAGCCAATCACTTCCCATGACTCGGCATCTAGCTGTTCCCAGTGGTGCACTGCTCACAACTCACCAAACACACAGGCCATCCTGCCTGTAGTTTTCTCGTCCTAGTACAGACCCGCCTGTACTAAGAGACCTGGAATGCTTCCGAGAGCTCAAGAACCACACTGAATAACGCTACATGGATTCTGAAGCCTGCAACCCGCGGCATGAACCAAGGGGAACTTTAGCTTGAAGCTAGTGTTCAATGGGCTCGCCAGTTCATTACAGAGTACCAAAGGATGATCAGCTACGAAAGAATGGCAACCTCCATATTTCATTCCTAGAAACTCACTTGTCATCACAAAGGCAATTGTGCTACGAAGAGAATATGTGCAACTAAAGAGTTAGGGGGAATGGAGCCCACAACTCTCTAAATCCCAAAGAGGAAAATAAAGTTTCCCTTCAAGCCTTATTTTAACAGGGTCCTCAGAGCCTTAACCCTGCTCGTTCTTTCTCTATTTTGTACCTTAAAGGTGCTTTAGAAGGGAGATACTTCCGTTGTTTCAACTTGCCACAATTTACAGGTTTAAGCAAATAAGCCCTTCACTGCCCCTGGCTCGGCATCTAGCTGTTCCCAACGATACATTGCTGAGAAATGCCCAAACACACAGGCCGTCCTTCTAGGACGTTTCTCCTCCTCGTGCAGACCCACCATTACTGAGACCTGGAAGGCTTCCTAGAGCTAAAGAACCACACTGAATAAAGCTACATGGATTCTGCTGCATGCCAAACAGTGGCATGATACAAGAGGAAAGTTAGCTTGAGGCTAGTGTTCAATGGGGTCGCCAGTTCACTACAGATTACTGAAGGATGAGCAGCTACCAAGGAATGGCAACCTCCAAGTTTCTCTCCTAGCAACTCACTTGTCATCACTAAGCCAATTGTGCTATGAAGAGAACATGCGCAAGTAAAGAGTTTCTCAGGGAGAACTGAGCCCACAACTCTCTAAAGGCCAATAAGGAAATAAAGTTTCCCCTTCAGCCTTATATTCAAAATGGCCCGCAGAGCCCTGACTCTCATGCTTCTTCCTCTATTTAGTACCTCCAACGTGCTTTCGAAGGGAGATACTTGAGTTGTTTCAAGTTGCCACATTCTACAGGTTTTCACAAAAAACCCCTTCACCTCCCATGTCTCGGCATCTAGGTGTTCCCAACGGTGCACTGCTCACAACTCCCCAAACACACAGGCCATCCTTCTTGTACGTTTCTCAAGGTCGAGCAGATCCGCCAGTACTAAGAGACCTGGAATGCTTCCTAGAGCTCCAGAACCACACTGAATAAGGCTACAGAGATTGTGCTGCATGGCAACAAGTGGCATGATAGAAGAGGAACGTTAGCTTGAGGCTAGTGCTCAAACGGGGTCACCAATTCACTGAAGATTACCAAAGGACGAGCACCAGCAAAGAATGGCAAGCTCCGAGTTTCTTTCCTAGAAACTCACGTGTGGTCACAAAGGCAATTGTGCTATGAAGAGACCTCGTGCAACTACACAGTGTTTCTCAGGGAGAATTGAGCCCCCAACTCTCTAAATGCCAAAGAGGAAATGAAGTTTCCCTTCAAGACTTATCTTCAAAGGGGCCAGCAGAGCATTGACCTTGCTGATTCTTTCTCTACTTTGTACCCACAAGGTGCTTAAGAAGGGAGATACATGAGTTCTTTCAACTTGCAAAAATGAAGAGGTTTAAGCAAAGAAGCCCTTCACAGCCTGTGACTCGGCATCTAGCTCTTCCAAAGCTGCATTGCTCATAAAGGCCCAAACACACCGGCCGTCCTTCTAATACATTGCTCATCCTAGTGTTGACCCGCCAGTCCTAAGAGACCTGGAATGCTACCTGGAGCTCAAGAACCACAATAAATAACGCTACATGGAGTCTGCTGCCTGCAACCTGCGGCATGATACAAGAGGAAAGTTAGCTTGAGGCTAGTGTTCTTTAGGGTCGCCCATTCACTACAGATTACGGAAGGATGAGCAGCTACCCAAGAATGGCAACCTCCATATTTCTTTCCTAGAAACTCACTTGTCATCACAAAGACAACTCTGCTATGAAGAGAACATGTGCAACTACACAGTGTTTCTCAGGGAGAATTGAGCCCGAAACTCTCTAAATCCCAATGAGGAACATAAAGTTTCCCTTCAAGCCTCATATACAAAAGGGCCCACAGAGCCTTGTCTCTGCTGTTTCTTTCTCTACGTTGTACGTCCAAGGTGCTTTAGAAGGGAGATACTTGAGTTGTTTCAACTGACTACTTTTTGGAGTGTAAGAAAAGAAGCCAATCACTTCCCATGACTCGGCATCTAGCTGTTCCCAGTGGTGCACTGCTCACAACTCACCAAACACACAGGCCATCCTGCCTGTAGTTTTCTCGTCCTAGTACAGACCCGCCTGTACTAAGAGACCTGGAATGCTTCCGAGAGCTCAAGAACCACACTGAATAACGCTACATGGATTCTGAAGCCTGCAACCCGCGGCATGAACCAAGGGGAACTTTAGCTTGAAGCTAGTGTTCAATGGGCTCGCCAGTTCATTACAGAGTACCAAAGGATGATCAGCTACGAAAGAATGGCAACCTCCATATTTCATTCCTAGAAACTCACTTGTCATCACAAAGGCAATTGTGCTACGAAGAGAATATGTGCAACTAAAGAGTTAGGGGGAATGGAGCCCACAACTCTCTAAATCCCAAAGAGGAAAATAAAGTTTCCCTTCAAGCCTTATTTTAACAGGGTCCTCAGAGCCTTAACCCTGCTCGTTCTTTCTCTATTTTGTACCTTAAAGGTGCTTTAGAAGGGAGATACTTCCGTTGTTTCAACTTGCCACAATTTACAGGTTTAAGCAAATAAGCCCTTCACTGCCCCTGGCTCGGCATCTAGCTGTTCCCAACGATACATTGCCTGAGAAATGCCCAAACACACAGGCCGTCCTTCTAGGACGTTTCTCCTCCTCGTGCAGACCCACCATTACTGAGACCTGGAAGGCTTCCTAGAGCTAAAGAACCACACTGAATAAAGCTACATGGATTCTGCTGCATGCCAAACAGTGGCATGATACAAGAGGAAAGTTAGCTTGAGGCTAGTGTTCAATGGGGTCGCCAGTTCACTACAGATTACTGAAGGATGAGCAGCTACCAAGGAATGGCAACCTCCAAGTTTCTCTCCTAGCAACTCACTTGTCATCACTAAGCCAATTGTGCTATGAAGAGAACATGCGCAAGTAAAGAGTTTCTCAGGGAGAACTGAGCCCACAACTCTCTAAAGGCCAATAAGGAAAATAAAGTTTCCCTTCAGCCTTATATTCAAAATGGCCCGCAGAGCCCTGACTCTCATGCTTCTTCCCTCTATTTAGTACCTCCAACGTGCTTTCGAAGGGAGATACTTGAGTTGTTTCAAGTTGCCACATTCTACAGGTTTCACAAAAACCCCTTCACCTCCCATGTCTCGGCATCTAGGTGTTCCCAACGGTGCACTGCTCACAACTCCCCCAAACACACAGGCCATCCTTCTTGTACGTTTCTCAAGGTCGAGCAGATCCGCCAGTACTAAGAGACCTGGAATGCTTCCTAGAGCTCCAGAACCACACTGAATAAGGCTACAGAGATTGTGCTGCATGGCAACAAGTGGCATGATAGAAGAGGAACGTTAGCTTGAGGCTAGTGCTCAAACGGGGTCACCAATTCACTGAAGATTACCAAAGGACGAGCACCAGCAAAGAATGGCAAGCTCCGAGTTTCTTTCCTAGAAACTCACGTGTGGTCACAAAGGCAATTGTGCTATGAAGAGACCTCGTGCAACTACACAGTGTTTCTCAGGGAGAATTGAGCCCCCAACTCTCTAAATGCCAAAGAGGAAAATGAAGTTTCCCTTCAAGACTTATCTTCAAAGGGGCCAGCAGAGCATTGACCTTGCTGATTCTTTCTCTACTTTGTACCCACAAGGTGCTTAAGAAGGGAGATACATGAGTTCTTTCAACTTGCAAAAATGAAGAGGTTTAAGCAAAGAAGCCCTTCACAGCCTGTGACTCGGCATCTAGCTCTTCCAAAGCTGCATTGCTCATAAAGGCCCAAACACACCGGCCGTCCTTCTAATACATTGCTCATCCTAGTGTTGACCCGCCAGTCCTAAGAGACCTGGAATGCTACCTGGAGCTCAAGAACCACAATAAATAACGCTACATGGAGTCTGCTGCCTGCAACCTGCGGCATGATACAAGAGGAAAGTTAGCTTGAGGCTAGTGTTCTTTAGGGTCGCCCATTCACTACAGATTACGGAAGGATGAGCAGCTACCCAAGAATGGCAACCTCCATATTTCTTTCCTAGAAACTCACTTGTCATCACAAAGACAACTCTGCTATGAAGAGAACATGTGCAACTACACAGTGTTTCTCAGGGAGAATTGAGCCCGAAACTCTCTAAATCCCAATGAGGAACATAAAGTTTCCCTTCAAGCCTCATATACAAAAGGCCCACAGAGCCTTGTCTCTGCTGTTTCTTTCTCTACGTTGTACGTCCAAGGTGCTTTAGAAGGGAGATACTTGAGTTGTTTCAACTGACTACTTTTTGGAGTGTAAGAAAAGAAGCCAATCACTTCCCATGACTCGGCATCTAGCTGTTCCCAGTGGTGCACTGCTCACAACTCACCAAACACACAGGCCATCCTGCCTGTAGTTTTCTCGTCCTAGTACAGACCCGCCTGTACTAAGAGACCTGGAATGCTTCCGAGAGCTCAAGAACCACACTGAATAACGCTACATGGATTCTGAAGCCTGCAACCCGCGGCATGAACCAAGGGGAACTTTAGCTTGAAGCTAGTGTTCAATGGGCTCGCCAGTTCATTACAGAGTACCAAAGGATGATCAGCTACGAAAGAATGGCAACCTCCATATTTCATTCCCTAGAAACTCACTTGTCATCACAAAGGCAATTGTGCTACGAAGAGAATATGTGCAACTAAAGAGTTAGGGGGAATGGAGCCCACAACTCTCTAAATCCCAAAGAGGAAAATAAAGTTTCCCTTCAAGCCTTATTTTAACAGGGTCCTCAGAGCCTTAACCCTGCTCGTTCTTTCTCTATTTTGTACCTTAAAGGTGCTTTAGAAGGGAGATACTTCCGTTGTTTCAACTTGCCACAATTTACAGGTTTAAGCAAATAAGCCCTTCACTGCCCCTGGCTCGGCATCTAGCTGTTCCCAACGATACATTGCTGAGAAATGCCCAAACACACAGGCCGTCCTTCTAGGACGTTTCTCCTCCTCGTGCAGACCCACCATTACTGAGACCTGGGAAGGCTTCCTAGAGCTAAAGAACCACACTGAATAAAGCTACATGGATTCTGCTGCATGCCAAACAGTGGCATGATACAAGAGGAAAGTTAGCTTGAGGCTAGTGTTCAATGGGGTCGCCAGTTCACTACAGATTACTGAAGGATGAGCAGCTACCAAGGAATGGCAACCTCCAAGTTTCTCTCCTAGCAACTCACTTGTCATCACTAAGCCAATTGTGCTATGAAGAGAACATGCGCAAGTAAAGAGTTTCTCAGGGAGAACTGAGCCCACAACTCTCTAAAGGCCAATAAGGAAAATAAAGTTTCCCTTCAGCCTTATATTCAAAATGGCCCGCAGAGCCCTGACTCTCATGCTTCTTCCTCTATTTAGTACCTCCAACGTGCTTTCGAAGGGAGATACTTGAGTTGTTTCAAGTTGCCACATTCTACAGGTTTCACAAAAAACCCCTTCCACCTCCCATGTCTCGGCATCTAGGTGTTCCCAACGGTGCACTGCTCACAACTCCCAAACACACAGGCCATCCTTCTTG
The DNA here is from genome assembly GCF_965194825.1 of Balaenoptera physalus. Classification (NCBI taxonomy): domain Eukaryota; kingdom Metazoa; phylum Chordata; class Mammalia; order Artiodactyla; family Balaenopteridae; genus Balaenoptera; species Balaenoptera physalus. The sequence continues at coordinate 2,785 of NW_028124203.1, read as the reverse complement.
TACGTTTCTCAAGGTCGAGCAGATCCGCCAGTACTAAGAGACCTGGAATGCTTCCTAGAGCTCCAGAACCACACTGAATAAGGCTACAGAGATTGTGCTGCATGGCAACAAGTGGCATGATAGAAGAGGAACGTTAGCTTGAGGCTAGTGCTCAAACGGGGTCACCAATTCACTGAAGATTACCAAAGGACGAGCACCAGCAAAGAATGGCAAGCTCCGAGTTTCTTTCCTAGAAACTCACGTGTGGTCACAAAGGCAATTGTGCTATGAAGAGACCTCGTGCAACTACACAGTGTTTCTCAGGGAGAATTGAGCCCCCAACTCTCTAAATGCCAAAGAGGAAAATGAAGTTTCCTTCAAGACTTATCTTCAAAGGGGCCAGCAGAGCATTGACCTTGCTGATTCTTTCTCTACTTTGTACCCACAAGGTGCTTAAGAAGGGAGATACATGAGTTCTTTCAACTTGCAAAAATGAAGAGGTTTAAGCAAAGAAGCCCTTCACAGCCTGTGACTCGGCATCTAGCTCTTCCAAAGCTGCATTGCTCATAAAGGCCCAAACACACCGGCCGTCCTTCTAATACATTGCTCATCCTAGTGTTGACCCGCAGTCCTAAGAGACCTGGAATGCTACCTGGAGCTCAAGAACCACAATAAATAACGCTACATGGAGTCTGCTGCCTGCAACCTGCGGCATGATACAAGAGGAAAGTTAGCTTGAGGCTAGTGTTCTTTAGGGTCGCCCATTCACTACAGATTACGGAAGGATGAGCAGCTACCCAAGAATGGCAACCTCCATATTTCTTTCCTAGAAACTCACTTGTCATCACAAAGACAACTCTGCTATGAAGAGAACATGTGCAACTACACAGTGTTTCTCAGGGAGAATTGAGCCCGAAACTCTCTAAATCCCAATGAGGAACATAAAGTTTCCCTTCAAGCCTCATATACAAAAGGGCCCACAGAGCCTTGTCTCTGCTGTTTCTTTCTCTACGTTGTACGTCCAAGGTGCTTTAGAAGGGAGATACTTGAGTTGTTTCAACTGACTACTTTTTGGAGTGTAAGAAAAGAAGCCAATCACTTCCCATGACTCGGCATCTAGCTGTTCCCAGTGGTGCACTGCTCACAACTCACCAAACACACAGGCCATCCTGCCTGTAGTTTTCTCGTCCTAGTACAGACCCGCCTGTACTAAGAGACCTGGAATGCTTCCGAGAGCTCAAGAACCACACTGAATAACGCTACATGGATTCTGAAGCCTGCAACCCGCGGCATGAACCAAGGGGAACTTTAGCTTGAAGCTAGTGTTCAATGGGCTCGCCAGTTCATTACAGAGTACCAAAGGATGATCAGCTACGAAAGAATTGGCAACCTCCATATTTCATTCCTAGAAACTCACTTGTCATCACAAAGGCAATTGTGCTACGAAGAGAATATGTGCAACTAAAGAGTTAGGGGGAATGGAGCCCACAACTCTCTAAATCCCAAAGAGGAAAATAAAGTTTCCCTTCAAGCCTTATTTTAACAGGGTCCTCAGAGCCTTAACCCTGCTCGTTCTTTCTCTATTTTGTACCTTAAAGGTGCTTTAGAAGGGAGATACTTCCGTTGTTTCAACTTGCCACAATTTACAGGTTTAAGCAAATAAGCCCTTCACTGCCCCTGGCTCGGCATCTAGCTGTTCCCAACGATACATTGCTGAGAAATGCCCAAACACACAGGCCGTCCTTCTAGGACGTTTCTCCTCCTCGTGCAGACCCACCATTACTGAGACCTGGAAGGCTTCCTAGAGCTAAAGAACCACACTGAATAAAGCTACATGGATTCTGCTGCATGCCAAAACAGTGGCATGATACAAGAGGAAAGTTAGCTTGAGGCTAGTGTTCAATGGGGTCGCCAGTTCACTACAGATTACTGAAGGATGAGCAGCTACCAAGGAATGGCAACCTCCAAGTTCTCTCCTAGCAACTCACTTGTCATCACTAAGCCAATTGTGCTATGAAGAGAACATGCGCAAGTAAAGAGTTTCTCAGGGAGAACTGAGCCCACAACTCTCTAAAGGCCAATAAGGAAAATAAAGTTTCCCTTCAGCCTTATATTCAAAATGGCCCGCAGAGCCCTGACTCTCATGCTTCTTCCTCTATTTAGTACCTCCAACGTGCTTTCGAAGGGAGATACTTGAGTTGTTTCAAGTTGCCACATTCTACAGGTTTCACAAAAAACCCCTTCACCTCCCATGTCTCGGCATCTAGGTGTTCCCAACGGTGCACTGCTCACAACTCCCCAAACACACAGGCCATCCTTCTTGTACGTTTCTCAAGGTCGAGCAGATCCGCCAGTACTAAGAGACCTGGAATGCTTCCTAGAGCTCCAGAACCACACTGAATAAGGCTACAGAGATTGTGCTGCATGGCAACAAGTGGCATGATAGAAGAGGAACGTTAGCTTGAGGCTAGTGCTCAAACGGGGTCACCAATTCACTGAAGATTACCAAAGGACGAGCACCAGCAAAGAATGGCAAGCTCCGAGTTTCTTTCCTAGAAACTCACGTGTGGTCACAAAGGCAATTGTGCTATGAAGAGACCTCGTGCAACTACACAGTGTTTCTCAGGGAGAATTGAGCCCCCAACTCTCTAAATGCCAAAGAGGAAAATGAAGTTTCCCTTCAAGACTTATCTTCAAAGGGGCCAGCAGAGCATTGACCTTGCTGATTCTTTCTCTACTTTGTACCCACAAGGTGCTTAAGAAGGGAGATACATGAGTTCTTTCAACTTGCAAAAATGAAGAGGTT